>NC_092151.1:78154173-78311673 GCF_045791955.1 Oncorhynchus clarkii lewisi | reverse complement strand
ATTGCTTTTGTACCTGTAACCAACCCCCTTCTGAAAAAGATAAATGGCAAAAATAATAAACATTGGTCACAAAAAAAAATGTAAACACTGCAGGGCAATTGAAATCACTCAGAATTAAAACATGATAAATTCCATATCATTATTTATAACTAGTGCTCGACATCGACCTGCAGATAAAACAAATCCATTACTTTATATCCAATTGCCATCGTGAGGTTCCTGGAATAATGAGTCATGGTGATGGTAGTTGTATTAACAGAGATAACTGTCAGATACCAGAAAATTAGGCTGCAGTGACCATCATATTCATCACTAGTGATGCTAGTGAGAATGTGTGAACAGTAGGATTGCAAAATTCCAGCAACTTACCCAAAAGGTCCAGGTTTTTCAGAAATCCGGATTGGAGGAATCCGGCTTTCCTACTTATTCCCTCAATACGGGAATCTTCCAACCAGGATTTCTGGACAACCTGGGAAAGTTACCAGTGATCTGTCCGGTCTAGCGGTCACTGACTTATTTTCAGGGGGATCATAGATTTAAAAAAAAGGGGGGACAAATGTGGAACACTTGAAAAAAAGGTGCTAAATATAAATTAACAAAAAAAATAAACGCAACATGCAAAAAAATATATATATATATAATAATATTGAAAACAATTCATTAGGCCTTAATCTATAGTTTCACATATATCTATGCATCTGATATGCATCTGTTGGCTACATACAGTGGGGCAAAAATGTATTTAGTCAGCCACCAATTGTGCAAGTTCTCCCACTTAAAAAGATGAGAGAGGCCTGTAATTTTCATCATAGGTACATAGGTACCTGTATTAATGGCACCTGTTTGAACTTGTTATCAGTATAAAATAAATCTGTCCACAACCTCAAACAGTCACACTCCAAACTCCACTATGGCCAAGACCAAAGAGCTGTCAAAGGACACCAGAAACAAAATTGTAGACTTGCACCAGGCTGGGAAGACTGAATCTGCAATAGGTAAGCAGCTTGGTTTGAAGAAATCAACTGTGGGAGCAATTATTAGGAAATGGAAGACATACAAGACCACTGATAATCTCCCTCGATCTGGGGCTCCACGCAAGATCTCACCCTGTGGGGTTCAAATGATCACAAGAACGGTGAGCAAAAATCCCAGAACCACACGGGGGGACCTAGTGAATGACCTGCAGAGAGCTGGGACCAAAGTAACAAAGCCTACCATCAGTAACACACTACGCCGCCAGGGAATCAAATCCTGCAGTGCCAGACGTGTCCCCCTACTTAAGCCAGTACATGTCCAGGCCCGTCTGAAGTTTGCTAGAGAGCATTTGGATGATCCAGAAGAAGATTGGGAGAATGTCAGATGGTCAGATGGAACCAAAATATAACTTTTTGGTAAAAACTCAACTCGTCGTGTTTGGAGGACAAAGAATGCTGAGTTGCATCCAAAGAACACCATACCTACTGTGAAGCATGGGGGTGGAAACATCATGCTTTGGGGCTGTTTTTCTGCAAAGGGACCAGGACGACTGATCCGTGTAAAGGAAAAAATGAATGGGGCCATGTATCGTGAGATTTTGAGTGAAAACCTCCTTCCATCAGCAAGGGTACTGAAGATGAAACGTGGCTGGGTCTTTCAGCATGACAATGATCCCAAACACACCGCCAACGAAGGAGTGGCTTCGTAAGAAGCATTTCAAGGTCCTGGAGTGGCCTAGCCAGTCTCCAGATCTCAACCCCATTGAAAATCTTTGGAGGGAGTTGAAAGTCTGTGTTGCCCAGCAACAGCCCCAAAACATCACTGCTCTAGAGGAGATCTGCATGGAGGAATGGGCCAAAATACCAGCAACAGTGTGTGAAAACCTTGTGAAGACTTACAGAAAATGTTTGACCTCTGTCATTGCCAACAAAGGGTATATAAGAAAGTATTGAGATAAACTTTTATTATTGACTAAATACTTATTTTCCACCATAATTTGCAAATAAATTCATTAAAAATCCTACAATGTGATTTTCTGGATTTTTTTTCACATTTTGTCTGGCATAGTTGAAGTGTACCTATGATGAAAATTACAGGCCCCTCTCATCTTTTTAAGTGGGAGAACTTGCACAATTGGTGGCTGACTAAATACTTTTTTGCCCTACTGTATATCACACATGAATCAGAAAACAAGTTAGTATCTGGTATGACCACGATTTGCCTCATACAGCACAACACATCTCCTTCGCATAGAGTTGATCAGGCTGATGATTGTGGCCGGTGGAATGTTGTCCCACTCCTCTTCAATGGCTGTGCAAAGTTGCTTGATATTGGTGGGAACTGGAACAGGCTGTCGTACACGTCGATCCAGAGCATCCCAAACGTGCTCAATGGGGGACATGTCTGGTTAGTATGCAGGCCATGGAAGAACTGGGACATTTTCAGCTTCCAGGAATTGTGTACAGATCCTTGGGAAATGGGACTGTGCATTATCATGCTGAAACATGAGGTGATGGCGGTGGATGAATTGCATGACAATGGGCCTCAGGATCTCAGCACGGTATCTCTATGCATTTAAATTGCCATCGATAAAATGCAATTGTGTTCATGCAATTGTGTTCATTGTCTGTAGCTTATGCATGCCAATACCATAACCCCACCGCCACTGTGTTCAAACATTGACATCAACAAAGTGCTTGTCCACTCGATGCCATGTACACTGTCTGCCATTTGCCCGGTACAGTTAAAACCGAGATTATTCCATGAGGAGCACACTTCTCCAGTGGCCATCGAACGTGAGCATTTGCCACTGAAGTCGGTTACGATGCCAGGTTAGGACCCCGGTGAGGATGACATGCAGATGAGCTTCCCTGAGACGGTTTCTGACAGTTTGCGCAGAAATTATTATTGGCTGGTCTCAGATGCTCCCGCAAGTAAAGAAGCAGGATGTGGAGGTCCTGGGCCAAATTCTCTAAAACGATGTTGCTTATGGTAAAAATAATTAACATTGAAATCTTCCAATTTTTTGGCAACAGCTCTGGTGGACATTCCTGCAGTCAGCATGCCAATTGCATGCTCCCTCAAAACTTGAGACATCTGTGGCCTTTCATTCTCACCAGCATAAGGTGTACCTGTATAATGATCATGCTGTTTAATCAGCTTCTTGATATAAAACCTGTCAGGTGCATGGACTATCTTGGCAAAGGAGAA
The DNA here is from genome assembly GCF_045791955.1 of Oncorhynchus clarkii lewisi. Classification (NCBI taxonomy): domain Eukaryota; kingdom Metazoa; phylum Chordata; class Actinopteri; order Salmoniformes; family Salmonidae; genus Oncorhynchus; species Oncorhynchus clarkii. The sequence goes on along the minus strand of NC_092151.1, from coordinate 78,308,487 downwards.
AGGCTCACTAAGAGGGATGTAAACAAATTTGTGCAGAAAATATAAGAGAAATAAGCTTTTTGTGTATATGGAACATTTCTGGGATATTTCATTACAGCTCATTACACAAGGGACTACTTTACTTTACATGTTGCGTTTATAACCAAAAAGGGGTCTTCGGCTGTCCCCTTAGGAGAATCCTTTTTGGTTCCAGGTAGAATCCTTTCCACAGAGGGTTCCAGGTAGAACCCAAAATAGTTTTACCTGGAACCAAAAGGGTTATTCTATGGGGACGCCAAATAAACCTTTTGGAACCCTTTTTTCTAATAATGCAGCCTTTATACAGTGCATTCGGAAAGTATTCAGACTCTTTTACTTTTTCCGTATTTTATTAGATTATAGCCTTATTCTAAAGTGCATGAAATTGTTTTTTTCCATCAGCAATTGTGTAGATACCCCATAATGACCAAGCAAAAACTGACTAATCCAAGAATCTTACTTGTTCCAAACTTCTCCCATTTAAGAATGATGGAGGCCACTGTTTCTTGGGGACCTTTAATGTTGCAGAAATGTTTTGGTACCCTTCCCCAGATCTGTGCCTCAAAACAATCCAGTCTCGGAGCTCTAGGGACAATTCCTTCGACCTTTTGGCTAGCTTTTTGCTCTGACATCCACTGTCAACTGTGGAAACTTACATAGACAGGTGTTTGTCTTTCCAAATCATGTTCAATCAGTTGAATTTACTACAGGTGGACACCAATCAAGGTGAAGAAACTCATCAAGGACGATCACTGGAAACAAGATACACCTGAGCTCAATTTCGAGTCTGAGAAGACAGACTTGTGCCTTAGAAGTCTGTGGTCTGGGTCCCTCTCCTCTTCAGACTGCATACTTTGATTGTTATCGTGTCCATGACCAGGGCTCAACCCTAAACATTCCCCCTTCCTCACAAAACCTCAAGCAGATAGCTAACTGCTCCCCCCCCCCCCTCAACCCTGAAATCGGAACCAGAAGGCAGATACGTGTGTGTGTGTGTGTGTGTGTGTGTGTGTGTGTGTGTGTGTGTGTGTGTGTGTGTGTGTGTATGACAATGCGTCTGTGCATTTGTCTGTGTGCATGGGTTACACAACATGTGTGCATAATACTCCAATATTTGACCACATTCGTCTCTGAAGCAAAGAGAGCAAATTACTGCTGAACCCACCTCTCCCTGAAACAGATGCTTCTCATTAAACAGCTACAACCTGCCAGGGGGCACACCTGAGGGGGAAGTTTGGGTGTATTTGTGTGTGTGCATGTGCAGGCATGTGTGTTTGTGCATGCGTTTGTGCACGTCTGTGTGTGTTAGAGGTTCATGTGGCATTGCATGTTTAACCAATTTCATTAAAATGACCCTGTGAGAAGTGGAAGGCAAGTATTCTTTGTTGAGCCCTGCAAAATGGCCACTTAGTGTGCTTCTGCTACCTCTTTTTCATAAATAGCATCTACACACACACACACACACACACACACACACACACACACACACACACACACACACACACACACACACACACACACACACACACACACACACACACACACACACACACACACACACACACTTCTTCAGTTTGAGTGCCAATCCACTTTTCCACAGATCCTCACTTCATAGGCAGACTGAACTGTAACACCCAACCACCCTCTTTTCCCAAGCAGAGACCATCATCAAATATATACACACGCATGTTCGCGCGCAAGCACGATTGCACGCACCCACACACACATACAACACAGCCACAACACCCAGTTCAAAAAGAGGCATAAGAGAGTTGGTTGCTAATAAACAACTCTTAACTTTTCTTAAAAAGTGGAGGGTGTTTTGAAGACAGAGAACACTGTAGGGCAACTCAAGGTCTTGTCTCATCCAATGAAGATTGTTTATTGGAGAAAAACGCTAAAAGATGCGCCTGACTAACACCAGACAGAGACACTTCAAACAGAAAGATCGTCTAATAACTCTAATTTTCAGACATAATCAAAAGAAGCCTCCAAAAGCAGCAGGCTTTCAGGTCTGAGTCTGTTTTAGGGCCAGGCTGGCTCTTGTTACTAAAACTAATAAGGAACAAGAAAGAAAACTCACAACTCAGACCTCAATTATATTGGTACTTCAAAACAAATTGGAGAATAAAGTGAACAGATGCGGTTTTGCCATGTTCAGAAGTAGATTTGTCATGTTTTTGATGTGTACAAACATATTGAAGATGATACATCTTAATTAGTTTTGGGTTGGTTTGACCAAAGAGGGCACTGCAACATGGACAGAAAACAAACTGTATTATCATTAAGCAATAAGGCACGAGGGGGTGTGGTATATGGCCAATATAAGTGCTGTTCTTACGCACGACGCATCGCAAAGTGCCTGGACACAGCCCTTAGCCGTGGTATACTGGCCATATACCACAAACCCTCGAGGTGCCTTATTGCTATTATAAACTGGTAATCAACATAATTAGAGCAGTAAAAATACATGTTTTGTCATGCCCATGGTATACAATCTGATATACCACAGCTGTCAGCAAATCAGCATTCAGGGCTCTAACCACCCAATTTATAATACTCAATGGTACCCAAATAGCACCCTATGTAAATGTTATTGTCTATTCCCTAGAGTGCATTACTCTTGACCAACACCCTGTGGGCCCTGGTCAAAAGTAATGCACTAAATAGGGAATAGGTTGCCATTTGGGATTTTAAAAATTGCTTTCTGTGTTTCTTGTTACGGGGGCGACACGATCGTAAAATATATTTCCTCTTTTGAAAAAATATTTAGGGCTTGATTCAATCTGTATTGCCGAAGTTAGGCGTTACATAGTGACATTGAAATTTGAAGGTAATTTCCGATTGAGATTACATATGCAGCGTTTCCCATGAATGCGGTCTCGGCTAACGTGGGAACTTTGCCTTTAAATAGCGCCGCTATAGCGCTGAACTTCAGCCACACGTATTGAACCAAGCCCTATTAGGCAATATATTATTTCCCTTTTTAATGCTTTTTAAAATACAGAACAGTGTGTTGCTGCTATATATTTACAATTTAGTAATTTAGCAGACACTCTTATCCAGAGCAACTTAAAGACAGACGTATTCTATTTATATAGATAAATACTGTTTCATTCATATAGATACATACTGTTCTATTTATATAGATACCGTTCTATTTACATAGATACCGTTCTGTTTATATACCGTAGATACATACCGTTCTAGTTATATACCGTAGATACATACCGTTCTATTTATATACCGTAGATACATACCGTTCTATTTATATACCGTAGATACATACCGTTCTATTTAAATACCGTAGATACATACCGTTCTGTGTATGTACCAGAGATACCGTTCTGTGCATGTACCGTAGATACATACCGTTCTGTGTATGTACCGTAGATACATACCTTTCTATTTATATACCGTAGATACATACCGTTCTATTTATAAACCATAGATACATACCGTTCTATTTATAAACCGTAGATACATACCGTTCTATTTATAAACCATAGATACATACCGTTCTATTTATAAACCGTAGATACATACCGTTCTATTTATAAACCATAGATACATACCGTTCTATTTATAAACCATAGATACATACCATTCTATTTATAAACCGTAGATACATACCGTTCTATTTATAAACCATAGATACATACCGTTCTATTTATATACCGTAGATACATACCGTTCTATTTATAAACCATAGATACATACCGTTCTATTTATAAACCGTAGATACATACCATTCTATTTATAAACCGTAGATACATACCATTCTATTTATATATCGTAGATACCGTTCTATTTATATACCGTAGATACATACCGTTCTGTGTATGTACCGTAGATACATAGCTTTCTATTTATATACCGTAGATACATACCATTCTGTTTATATAGATACATACGGTTCTGTTTATATAGATACAGTTCTGTTTATACAGATACATACCGTTCTGTTTATATAGATACATCCCGTTCTATTTATATATGTTTTTACTATCTAGGTCTATGCCTAAACAATTTGAGCTTCTACTTTTAAAAATCCACCTTTCCAGAAACAAGTCTCTCACAGTTGCCATTTGCTATGGGCCACCTTCTGCCCCCAACTGTGCCCTGGACACTGTATGTGAATTGATTGCCCCCCATCTATCTTCAGAGCTCGTGCTGTTAGGTGACCTAAACTGGGACATGCTTAATACCCCGGCCATCCTACAATCTAAGCTTGGTGCCCTCAATTTCACACAAATTATGAATGAACCTACCAGGTACAACCCCAAATCAGTAAACACGGGCACCCTCTTTGATATCATCCTTACCAACCTGTCCTCCAAAATCTCAGCAATCAATGCCTCATTGGCTGCGTCCATAATGGGTCCGCGGTCAAACGACCACCCCTCATCACTGTCAAACGCTCCCTAAAGCACTTCAGCAAACAGGTCTTTCTAATCGACCTGGCCTGGGTATGCTGGAAGGATATTGACCTCATTCCGTCAGTAGAGGATGCCTTGTTATTCTATAAAGGTGCTTTCATCTCCATCTTAAATAAGCATGCCCCAATTAAAAGAAAATTGAGCCAGGAACAGATACAAATCAAATCAAATTTATTTATATAGCCCTTCGTACATCAGCTGATATCTCAAAGTGCTGTACAGAAACCCAGCCTAAAACCCCAAACAGCAAGCAATGCAGGTGTAGAAGCACGGTGGCTAGGAAAAACTCCCTAGAAAGGCCAAAACCTAGGAAGAAACCTAGAGAGGAACCAGGCTATGTGGGGTGGCCAGTCCTCTTCTGGCTGTGCCGGGTGGAGATTATAACAGAACATGGCCAAGATGTTCAAATGTTCATAAATGACCAGCATGGTCGAATAATATTAAGGCAGAACAGTTGAAACTGGAGCAGCAGCACAGCCAGGTGGACTGGGGACAGTTAGGAGTCATCATGTCAGGTATTCCTGGGGCATGGTCCTAGGGCTCAGGTCCTCCGAGAGAGAGAAAGAAAGAGAGAATTAGAGAGAGCATATGTGGGATGGCCAGTCCTCTTCTGGCTGTGCCGGGTGGAGATTATAACAGAACATGGCCAAGATGTTCAAATGTTCATAAATGACCAGCATGGTCGAATAATATTAAGGCAGAACAGTTGAAACTGGAGCAGCAGCACAGCCAGGTGGACTGGGGACAGCAAGGAGTCATCATGTCAGGTAGTCCTGGGGCATGGTCCTAGGGCTCAGGTCCTCCGATAGAGAGAAAGAGAGAAGGAGAGAATTAGAGAACGCACACCTAGATTCACACAGGACACCGAATAGGACAGGAGAAGTACTCCAGATATAACAAACTGACCCTAGCCCCCCGACACATAAACTACTACTGCAGCATAAATACTGGAGGCTGAGACAGGAGGGGTCAGGAGACACTGTTCCTGACAGTTCCATAGCCCTTGGTTCACTCCAGACCTGACTGCCCATGACAAGCACAAAAACATCCTATCGTGTACTGCATTAGCATCAAATAGCCCCCGCGATATGTAACTTTTCATTGAAGTTAGGAGCCAATATACACAGGCAGTTAGGAAAGCAAAGACTAACTTTTTCAAACAGAAATTTAGCAAAAACTCCAAAAAGTTCCTGGGACACTGTAAAGTCCATGGAGAATAAGAGCACCTCCTCCCAGCTGCCCACTGCACTGAAGCTAGGAAACACTGTCACTATCGATAAATCCACGATAATTGAGAATTTCAATAAGCATTTCTCTACGGCTGGCCATGCTTTCCACCTGGCTACCCCTACCCCGGTCAACAGACCTGCACCCCCCCACAGCAACTTACCCAAGCCTCCCCCATTTCTCCTTCACCCAAATCCAGATAGCTGATGTTCTGAAAGAGCTGCAAAATCTGGACCCCTACAAATCAGCCGGGCTAGACAATCTGGACCCTCTCTTTCTAAAATGATCAGCCGAAATTGTTGCAACCCCTATTACCAGCAAGTTCAACCTCTCTTTCGTATCGTCTGAGATCCCCAAAGATTGGAAAGCTGCCACGGTCTTCCCTCTCTTCAAAGGGGGAGACACTCTAGACCCAAACTGCTACAGACCTATGTCTATCCTACCCTGCCTTTCTGTAAATAGCCCATCCAACTTCCTCATCCCCATACTGTTATTTATTATTTATTTATTTGCTCCTTTGCATCCCAGCATCTCTACATGCACGTTCATCTTTTGCACATCTATCACTCCAGTGTTTGATTGCTAAATTGTAATTATTTCGACACAATGGCCTATTTATTGGCTACCTCCCTTATCTTACTTAATTTGCACCCACTGCATATATACTTTTTCTCTATTGTGTTATTGACTGTATGTTTGTTTATTCCATGTGTAACTCTGTGTTGTTGTTTGTGTCACACTGCTTTGCTTTATCTTGGCCAGCTCGCAGTTGTAAATGAGAACTTGTTCTCAACTAGCCAACCTGGTTAAATAAAGGTGAAATAAAATAAATAAAATAACTAAGGTCTTCGAAAGCCAAGTTAACAAAAAGATCACCGACCATTTCAAATCCCACCGTACCTTCTCCGCTATGCAATCTGGTTTCTGAGCTGGTCATGGGTGCACCTCAGCCACGCTCAAGGTCCTAAACGATATCATAACCGTCATCGATAAGAGACAATACTGTGCAGCTGTGTTCATCGACCTGGCCAAAGCAATCGACTCTGTCAATCCCAACATTCTTATCGGCAGACTCAACAGCCTTGGTTTCTGAAATGACTGCCTCGCCTGGTTTACCAACTACTTCTCAGACAGAGTTCAGTGTGTCAAATTGGAGGGCCTGTTGTCCGGACCTCTGGCAGTCTCTTTGGGGATGTCACAGGGTTCAATTCATCAATGATGTCGCTCTTGCTGCAGGTGATTCTCTGATCCATCTCTACGCAGACAACACAATTCTGTATACTTCTGGCCCTTCTTTGGACAGACGAGCTTCAATGCCATACAACTTGTGGCCTCCAACTACTCTTAAATGCAAGTATAACTAAATGCATGCTCTTCAACCGATCGCTGCCCGCACCTGCCCTCCCGTCCAGCATCACTACTCTGGAGGGTTCTGACTTAGAATATGTGGACAACTACAAACACCTAGGTGTCTGGTTAGACTGTAAACTCTCCTTCCAGACTCACAATAAGCATCTCCAATCCCAAATTAAATCTAGAATTGGCTTCCTATTTCACAACAAAGCATACTTCACTCATGCTGCCAAATATACCCTGACTATCCTACCAATCCTTGACTTCGGCGATGTCATTTACAAATAGCCTCCAACACTCTACTCAGCAAATTGGATGCAGTCTATCACAGTGCCAACCATTTTGTCACCAAAGCACCATATACCACCCATCACTACGACCTGTATGCTCTCGTTGGCTGGCCCTCGCTTCATATTCCTTGCCGAAACCACTGTCTCCAGGTCATTTACAAGTCTTTGCTAGGTAGAACCCTGCCTTATCTCAGCTCACTGGTCACCATGGCAGCACCTACCCTCCAGCAGGTATATTTCACTGGTCACCCGGAAAGCCAATTCCTCTTTTGGCTGCCTTTCCTTCCAGTTCTCTGCCGCCAATGATTGGAACGAACTGCAAAAATCACTGAAGCTGGAGACTCAAATCTCCCTCTCTAACTTTAAGCACCAGCTGTCAGAGCAGCTCACAGAACACTGCACATGTACATAGCCCATCTGTAAATAGCCCATCCAACTACCTCATCCCCATACTATTATTTATTTATTTTGCTCCTTTGCACCCCAGTATCTCTTCATGCACATTCATCTTCTGCACATCTGTCACTCCAGTGTTTAATTGCTATATTGTAATTATTTTGCCACTATGTCCTATTTATTGCCTTACCTCCCTTATCCTACCTCATTTGCACACACTGTATATAGTCTTTTTCTATTGTATTACTGACTGTATGTTTGTTTATTCCATGTGTAACTTTGTGTTGTTGTTTGTGTCGCACTGTTTTGCTTTATCTTGGCCAGGTCGCAGTTGTAAATGAGAACTTGTTCTCAACTAGTCTACCTGGTTAAATAATGGTGGGGGAAAAAAACAACAAAAAACATACAGTGTTATAAATATAGATACATACCGTTCTATTTATATAGATACGTACTGTACTGGTTATATAGATACGTACTGTTCTATTTATATAGATACGTACTGTTCTATTTATATAGATACGTACCGTTCTATTTATATAGATACGTACTGTTCTATTTATATAGATACGTACTGTTCTATTTATATAGATACGTACCGTTCTATTTATATAGATATGTACCGTTCTATTTATATAGATACATACCGTTCTGTTTATATAGATACATCCCGTTCTATTTATATATGTTTTTACTATCTAGGTCTATGCCTAAACAATTTGAGCTTCTACTTTTAAAAATCCACCTTTCCAGAAACAAGTCTCTCACAGTTGCCATTTGCTATGGGCCACCTTCTGCCCCCAACTGTGCCCTGGACACTGTATGTGAATTGATTGCCCCCCATCTATCTTCAGAGCTCGTGCTGTTAGGTGACCTAAACTGGGACATGCTTAATACCCCGGCCATCCTACAATCTAAGCTTGGTGCCCTCAATTTCACACAAATTATGAATGAACCTACCAGGTACAACCCCAAATCAGTAAACACGGGCACCCTCTTTGATATCATCCTTACCAACCTGTCCTCCAAAATCTCAGCAATCACTGCCTCATTGGCTGCGTCCATAATGGGTCCGCGGTCAAACGACCACCCCTCATCACTGTCAAACGCTCCCTAAAGCACTTCAGCAAACAGGTCTTTCTAATCGACCTGGCCTGGGTATGCTGGAAGGATATTGACCTCATTCCGTCAGTAGAGGATGCCTTGTTATTCTATAAAGGTGCTTTCATCTCCATCTTAAATAAGCATGCCCCAATTAAAAGAAAATTGAGCCAGGAACAGATATAAATCAAATCAAATCAAATTTATTTATATAGCCCTTCGTACATCAGCTGATATCTCAAAGTGCTGTACAGAAACCCAGCCTAAAACCCCAAACAGCAAGCAATGCAGGTGTAGAAGCACGGTGGCTAGGAAAAACTCCCTAGAAAGGCCAAAACCTAGGAAGAAACCTAGAGAGGAACCAGGCTATGTGGGGTGGCCAGTCCTCTTCTGGCTGTGCCGGGTGGAGATTATAACAGAACATGGCCAAGATGTTCAAATGTTCATAAATGACCAGCATGGTCGAATAATATTAAGGCAGAACAGTTGAAACTGGAGCAGCAGCACAGCCAGGTGGACTGGGGACAGTTAGGAGTCATCATGTCAGGTATTCCTGGGGCATGGTCCTAGGGCTCAGGTCCTCCGAGAGAGAGAAAGAAAGAGAGAATTAGAGAGAGCATATGTGGGATGGCCAGTCCTCTTCTGGCTGTGCCGGGTGGAGATTATAACAGAACATGGCCAAGATGTTCAAATGTTCATAAATGACCAGCATGGTCGAATAATATTAAGGCAGAACAGTTGAAACTGGAGCAGCAGCACAGCCAGGTGGACTGGGGACAGCAAGGAGTCATCATGTCAGGTAGTCCTGGGGCATGGTCCTAGGGCTCAGGTCCTCCGATAGAGAGAAAGAGAGAAGGAGAGAATTAGAGAACGCACACCTAGATTCACACAGGACACCGAATAGGACAGGAGAAGTACTCCAGATATAACAAACTGACCCTAGCCCCCCGACACATAAACTACTACTGCAGCATAAATACTGGAGGCTGAGACAGGAGGGGTCAGGAGACACTGTTCCTGACAGTTCCATAGCCCTTGGTTCACTCCAGACCTGACTGCCCATGACAAGCACAAAAACATCCTATCGTGTACTGCATTAGCATCAAATAGCCCCCGCGATATGTAACTTTTCATTGAAGTTAGGAGCCAATATACACAGGCAGTTAGGAAAGCAAAGACTAACTTTTTCAAACAGAAATTTAGCAAAAACTCCAAAAAGTTCCTGGGACACTGTAAAGTCCATGGAGAATAAGAGCACCTCCTCCCAGCTGCCCACTGCACTGAAGCTAGGAAACACTGTCACTATCGATAAATCCACGATAATTGAGAATTTCAATAAGCATTTCTCTACGGCTGGCCATGCTTTCCACCTGGCTACCCCTACCCCGGTCAACAGACCTGCACCCCCCCACAGCAACTTACCCAAGCCTCCCCCATTTCTCCTTCACCCAAATCCAGATAGCTGATGTTCTGAAAGAGCTGCAAAATCTGGACCACTACAAATCAGCCGGGCTAGACAATCTGGACCCTCTCTTTCTAAAATGATCAGCCGAAATTGTTGCAACCCCTATTACCAGCAAGTTCAACCTCTCTTTCGTATTGTCTGAGATCCCCAAAGATTGGAAAGCTGCCACGGTCTTCCCTCTCTTCAAAGGGGGAGACACTCTAGACCCAAACTGCTACAGACCTATGTCTATCCTACCCTGCCTTTCTGTAAATAGCCCATCCAACTTCCTCATCCCCATACTGTTATTTATTATTTATTTATTTGCTCCTTTGCATCCCAGCATCTCTACATGCACGTTCATCTTTTGCACATCTATCACTCCAGTGTTTGATTGCTAAATTGTAATTATTTCGACACAATGGCCTATTTATTGGCTACCTCCCTTATCTTACTTAATTTGCACCCACTGCATATATACTTTTTCTCTATTGTGTTATTGACTGTATGTTTGTTTATTCCATGTGTAACTCTGTGTTGTTGTTTGTGTCACACTGCTTTGCTTTATCTTGGCCAGCTCGCAGTTGTAAATGAGAACTTGTTCTCAACTAGCCAACCTGGTTAAATAAAGGTGAAATAAAATAAATAAAATAACTAAGGTCTTCGAAAGCCAAGTTAACAAAAAGATCACCGACCATTTCAAATCCCACCGTACCTTCTCCGCTATGCAATCTGGTTTCTGAGCTGGTCATGGGTGCACCTCAGCCACGCTCAAGGTCCTAAACGATATCATAACCGTCATCGATAAGAGACAATACTGTGCAGCTGTGTTCATCGACCTGGCCAAAGCAATCGACTCTGTCAATCCCAACATTCTTATCGGCAGACTCAACAGCCTTGGTTTCTGAAATGACTGCCTCGCCTGGTTTACCAACTACTTCTCAGACAGAGTTCAGTGTGTCAAATTGGAGGGCCTGTTGTCCGGACCTCTGGCAGTCTCTTTGGGGATGTCACAGGGTTCAATTCATCAATGATGTCGCTCTTGCTGCAGGTGATTCTCTGATCCATCTCTACGCAGACAACACAATTCTGTATACTTCTGGCCCTTCTTTGGACAGACGAGCTTCAATGCCATACAACTTGTGGCCTCCAACTACTCTTAAATGCAAGTATAACTAAATGCATGCTCTTCAACCGATCGCTGCCCGCACCTGCCCTCCCGTCCAGCATCACTACTCTGGAGGGTTCTGACTTAGAATATGTGGACAACTACAAACACCTAGGTGTCTGGTTAGACTGTAAACTCTCCTTCCAGACTCACAATAAGCATCTCCAATCCCAAATTAAATCTAGAATTGGCTTCCTATTTCACAACAAAGCATACTTCACTCATGCTGCCAAATATACCCTGACTATCCTACCAATCCTTGACTTCGGCGATGTCATTTACAAATAGCCTCCAACACTCTACTCAGCAAATTGGATGCAGTCTATCACAGTGCCAACCATTTTGTCACCAAAGCACCATATACCACCCATCACTACGACCTGTATGCTCTCGTTGGCTGGCCCTCGCTTCATATTCCTTGCCGAAACCACTGTCTCCAGGTCATCTACAAGTCTTTGCTAGGTAGAACCCTGCCTTATCTCAGCTCACTGGTCACCATGGCAGCACCTACCCTCCAGCAGGTATATTTCACTGGTCACCCGGAAAGCCAATTCCTCTTTTGGCTGCCTTTCCTTCCAGTTCTCTGCCGCCAATGATTGGAACGAACTGCAAAAATCACTGAAGCTGGAGACTCAAATCTCCCTCTCTAACTTTAAGCACCAGCTGTCAGAGCAGCTCACAGATCACTGCACATGTACATAGCCCATCTGTAAATAGCCCATCCAACTACCTCATCCCCATACTATTATTTATTTATTTTGCTCCTTTGCACCCCAGTATCTCTTCATGCACATTCATCTTCTGCACATCTGTCACTCCAGTGTTTAATTGCTATATTGTAATTATTTTGCCACTATGGCCTATTTATTGCCTTACCTCCCTTATCCTACCTCATTTGCACACACTGTATATAGTCTTTTTCTATTGTATTACTGACTGTATGTTTGTTTATTCCATGTGTAACTTTGTGTTGTTGTTTGTGTCGCACTGTTTTGCTTTATCTTGGCCAGGTCGCAGTTGTAAATGAGAACTTGTTCTCAACTAGTCTACCTGGTTAAATAATGGTGGGGGAAAAAAACAACAAAAAACATACAGTGTTATAAATATAGATACATACCGTTCTATTTATATAGATACGTACTGTACTGTTTATATAGATACGTACTGTTCTATTTATATAGATACGTACTGTTCTATTTATATAGATACGTACCGTTCTATTTATATAGATACGTACTGTTCTATTTATATAGATACGTACCGTTCTATTTATATAGATATGTACCGTTCTATTTATATAGATACGTACAGTTCTATTTATATAGATACGTACCGTTCTATTTATATAGATACGTACCGTTCTATTTCTATAGATACGTACAGTTCTATTTATATAGATACGTACCGTTCTATTTATATAGATACGTACCGTTCTATTGATATAGATACGTACCGTTCTATTTATATAGATACGTACCGTTCTATTTATATAGATACGTACCGTTCTATTGATATAGATACGTACCGTTCTATTGATATAGATACGTACCGTTCTATTTATATAGATACGTACTGTTCTATTTATATAGATACGTACCGTTCTATTTATATAGATACGTACCGTTCTATTTATATAGATACGTACCGTTCTATTTATATAGATACGTACCGTTCTATTGATATAGATACGTACCGTTCTATTTATATAGATACGTACCGTTCTATTTATATAGATACGTACCGTTCTATTGATATAGATACGTACCGTTCTATATATATAGATACGTACCGTTCTATTTATATAGATACGTACCGTTCTATTTATATAGATACGTACCGTTCTATTTATATAGATACGTACCTTCTATTTATATAGATACGTACCGTTCTATTTATATAGATACGTACCGTTCTATTTATATAGATACGTACTGTTCTATTTATATAGATACGTACCGTTCTATTTATATAGATATGTACCGTTCTATTTATATAGATACCGTTCTAATTTATATAGATACAGTTCTATTTATATAAATATCGTTACATTACATGTAGGGATTTACCATTACATATATATTTTAAATGATTTAAAATACTCTACATGTATCCCTTAATACTTTCTGGTCTTGCCACTTTAACACAGCATTGAGTTTGACTGTGTGTGGTTGTGCACAGGACTAGAAGCAAAAAGGAAATATGGATTTTATGTTTAACTGAATACTACTTTAAAAGATTTGTAAACACGTTACATTTACGAGCCACAGTCTTATTAAAGGGTAACATAGAGATTGTCTCTTCTCTTTTACCCTCTCTCTCTCTGTTGCCCTTTCACTCTTTATTTCTCTCTCTCTTTCTCTCTTGCCCTTTCACACTCTCTCTCTCTCTCTCTCTCTCTCTCTCTCTCTCTCTCTCTGTCTCTCACACACATACAAACATACACCTCAGTGCACTAGAGTGTGAACACAGACAGCAGGCAGGCAGGATCTGACCTTTAAAATATGCAGCATCAAAGGAGTCTATTCCTGGTGCTACTGCATCATGCAGACACACAATAGACCAACCTTGGACTAAGGTTTCAAGCTTTACTCCTTTACCGACCAGCATGTGTGTGTTTGTATCAGTAGAGGCTCATAATAATAGCTGGAACGGAGCAGATGGAATGACATAAAACATATGGAAACCATTACGACAAGCCCGTCCTCCCCAATTAAGGTACCACCAATATCCTGTAGTTTGTATGTCTGCTTGAATGTGACCCAGATGGACCCTGGGTTAGTGGTGGGTCAGGTAGAGATTGTGCACAAATATTGCAAACATTTCAATAAGCCTGTTATATTAATTGAAGTGCCCTTTAATATATATCACATGGACAATTCAATTTAACCCACTAACTCCAACATTTCACTATCATTGTATAGCCCTAGTGATTATGTTGATTTGACGAAGTCATTTCTAAAGAGTATTATTTATTTCATGTTATTAGTGATTCATTTTAAGAATAAAAATAAAAATCTGTCCTTTATTTTAAGGCAACCTGTTACGTGAACTGAACTCTTGTTTTAACATTTTAAGATTGAACATAATAGTCAAATGATAGCGTAAAAGCAGGTGAGCTAGTTCTACTCTTTTTGGACATTTTCAGGTGTTTTGTGGTAGAAAACTGAGCGGGTAGAGCATAATCAGCAACACCGTTACCAATAGATAGACATGCTAGAAAATACAATAAGCACACAATAAGCTTAATTTCCCCCTGTCACATGTGGATTCATGGCTGATGAAGATGAAGATGAAGTCGTCAACCCTGTTACAGTCAACACTGTTACTTTATTTGGCACTTAATTTAATAGGCACTTACTATAGTCATTTTTATTTGACCTCTTGAGATGGGAAAACGTTTTTTGATTCATTTGAACGTGCTATTTATGACAGAATATAACATTTTGCTGAAATAAAACTAGATTTTCTTTCATCACCAAGGTACACCACTCAAAAGGCACCTAATTAATGGAACGACCCAAGGGCTAAGCTAAACACACACTGGGGAACTACGTATGCACATATTCACACATACACACACACACACACACACACACACGCAAGCAAGCACAGACACAAACACTTACGTACACACTCTATCCTCAAATCCTCAAATCAAACCAGTCAAGGTGCCTGATGACTATAGCTCTCAGAATATAAAGTATATGATTAGACCGTGGATCACAGGTGGCCGGCGGCAATTTCATTGGGGAGGACGGGCTTATAGTAATGGATGGAACGGAATATATGGAATGGTATGTCCTTGGTGACCAGGCTAGTTCAGCTAATGTGATCTTGTGTGTTGAACCCCTTTAGGGAGGAGAGGACAAATCGCACACATGCTTGTTCCACACGCATCCGTCAGAAAGAAAAAAGTCTACAGTACTAATGAAACACTGTGTGTGTACGTGTGTGTGTATCTGTGTGAATGTACGTGTGTGTTTGTGTATCTGTGTGAATGTACGTGTGTGTGTATCTGTGTGAATGTACATGTGTGTGTGTGTATCTGTGTGAATGTCGCAATTGTAAATGAGAACTTGTTCTCAACTTGCCTACCTGGTTAAATAAAGGTGAAATAAATAAATAAAATGTACGTGTGTGTGTATCTGTGTGAATGTACGTGTGTGTGTGTGTATCTGTGTGAATGTACGTGTGTGTGTATCTGTGTGAATGTACATGTGTGTGTGTGTATCTGTGTGAATGTACGTGTGTGTGTATCTGTGTGAATGTACGTGTGTGTGTATCTGTGTGAATGTACATGTGTGTGTGTGTATCTGTGTGAATGTACGTGTGTGTGTATCTGTGTGAATGTACGTGTGTGTGTGTGTATCTGTGTGAATGTACGTGTGTGTGTATCTGTGTGAATGTACATGTGTGTGTGTGTATCTGTGTGAATGTATGTGTGTGTGTATCTGTGTGAATGTACGTGTGTGTGTATCTGTGTGAATGTACGTGTGTGTGTGTGTATCTGTGTGAATGTACGTGTGTGTGTATCTGTGTGAATGTACGTGTGTGTGTGTGTATCTGTGTGAATGTACGTGTGTGTGTATCTGTGTGAATGTACGTGTGTGTGTGTATACAGTACCAGTCAAAAGTTTGGACACACTTTTCATTCAAGACTACCTCATGAAGCTGGTTGAGAGAATGCCAAGAGTGTGCAAAGGGCGGCTACTTTGAAGAATCTCAAAGATAAAATAGATTTTGATTTGTTTAACACTTTTGGTCACTACATGATTCCATATGTGTTATTTCATAGTTTTGATGTCTTCATTATTATTCGACAATGTAGAAAATAGTAGAAATAAAGAAAAACCCTTGAATTAGTAGGTGTGTCCAAACCTTTGACTGGTACTGTATGTCAGCACTTTAGTTGGTCAGAGCAGATTGCTCTTTTAGCAGCAGAGGGCAGACGGTTCAGTAGCAGTTACAATTAATCACTCTCCAACCAGTCAAGAACATGTGTACAGAAACACTCATGGCTCAGACTGGAGGGTGTGTGTGTGTGCGTGCATGTGTGTATGTGTGTCTCAGGGAAGCAGGGGGATGTGATGTGTGTATGGGGGTTAACATAATGATGGTCCATTAAGGTTTTCACTCAGAGCATGTTTTTATAGAACAGATGAAAATGAGAGTTTGTCATCACATTGTTAATGACGGTGTTATATGACCTTCCAGTGTGTGTGTGTGTAGAGAGAGAGAGAGAGCGAGAGAGAGAGAGCTGAGGTTTGTGTGCAGAGAACAGTGTGTGTGTGTGTTTGTGCATATGTGTATGTGTCTGCGTGCGTGCGTTCTTGCAAGTCAATAATCAAAGACTGTGTGTGCGTTTATGAGTGTGCTTGTGTGTGTGTGTGGGTGTGTATGTCTCAGAGAAGCAGAGGGACGTGATGTGTGGGGGGGTCAACATAATGATGGACCATTAAGGTTTTCACTCAGAGCATGTTTTATAGACCAGATGAAAATGAGAGTTTGTTGTCATATTGTTAACGATGGTGTTATATGACCTTGCGGAGTGTGTGTAGAGAGAGCTGAGGTTTGTGTGCAGAGAACAGTGTGTCAAATCAAAAAAAATGTATTTATATAGCCCTTCGTACATCAGCTGATATCTCAAAGTGCTGTACAGAAACCCAGCCTAAAACCCCAAACAGCAAGCAATGCAGGTGTAGAAGCACGGTGGCTAGGAAAAACTCCCTAGAAAGGCCAAAACCTAGGAAGAAACCTAGAGAGGAACCAGGCTATGTGGGATGGCCAGTCCTCTTCTGGCTATGCCGGGTGGAGATTATAACAGAACATGGCCAAGATGTTCAAATGTTCAGAAATTACCAGCATGGTCAAATAATAATAATCACAGGCACAACAGTTGAAACTGGAGCAGCAGCACGGCCAGGTGGACTGGGGTCAGCAAGGTGTCATCATGCCAGGTAGTCCTGAGGCATGGTCCTAAGGCTCAGGTCCTCCGAGAGAGAGAAAGAAAGAGAGAAAGAGAGAATTAGAGAGAGCATACTTAAATTCACACAGGACACCGGATAGGACAGGAGAAGTACTCCAGATATAACAAATGGACCCTAGCCCCCCGACACATAAACTACTGCAGCATAAATAGTGGAGGCTGAGACAGAAGGGGTCAGGAGACACTGTGGTCCCATCCGATGATACCCCCGGACAGGGCCAAAGCACAGCCCCCACACCACTAGAGGGATATCTTCAACCACCAACTTACCATCCTGAGACAAGGCCGAGTATAGCCCACAAAGATCTCTGCCACCGCACAACCCAGGGGGGGGGGGGGGGGGCAACCCAGACAGGAAGATCACATCAGTGACTCAACCCACTCAAGTGACGCACCCCTCCCAGGGACTGCATGAAAGAGCCGTGCGTGTTTTTGTATGTATCTAGCATGTTTTCTCCATCTATCATGTTGTCTCAATGTAGCATGTTTTCTCCATCCAGCATGTTGTCTGCATCTAGCATGTTGTCCCCATCTAGCATGTTGTCCCCATGTAGCATGTTGTCCCCATGTAGCATGTTGTCTCCATGTAGAATGTTGTCTCCATGTAGCATGTTTTCTCCATGTACTATGTTTTCTCCATGTAGCATGTTGTCTGCATGTAGCATGTTGTCTTCATCTAGCATGTTGTCTCCATCTAGCATGTTTTCTCTATCTAGCATGTTTTCTCCATCTACAATGTTGTCTCCATCTAGCATGTTGTCCCCATGTAGCATGATGTCCCCATGTAGCATGTTGTCTCCATGTAGCATGTTTTCTCCATGTAGCATGTTGTCTGCATGTAGCATGTTGTCTTCATCTATAATGTTGTCTCCATCTAGCATGTTTTCTCTATCTAGCATGTTTTCTCCATCTACAATGTTGTCTCCATCTAGCATGTTGTCCCCACGTAGCATGTTGTCTTCATCTAGCATGTTGTCTCCATCTAGCATGTTTTCTCTATCTAGCATGTTTTCTCCATCTACAATGTTGTCTCCATCTAGCATGATGTCCCCGTGTAGAATGTTGTCTCAATGTAGCATGTTTTCTCCATGTAGCATGTTGTCTCCATGTAGCATGTTGTCTGCATGTAGCATGTTGTCTTCATCTACAATGTTGTCTCCATCTAGCATGTTGTCCCCATGTAGCATGTTGTCCCCATGTAGCATGTTGTCTCCATGTAGAATGTTGTCTCCATGTAGCATGTTTTCTCCATGTAGCATGTTTTCTCCATGTAGCATGTTGTCTCCATGTAGCATGTTTTCTGCATGTAGCAGGTTGTCTCCATGTAGCATGTTGACTCCATCTAGAATGTTGTCTCCATGTAGCATGTTGTCTCCATCTAGCATGTTGTCTCCATGTAGCATGTTATCTCCATCTAGCATGTTTTCTACATGTAGCATGTTGTCTTCATCTAGCATGTTTTCTCCATGTAGCATGTTTTCTCCATCTAGCATGCTTTCTCCATGTAGCATGTATTCCCCATGTAGCATGTGGTCTCCATCTATAATGTTGTCTCCATCTAGCATGTTATCTCCATGTAGCATGTTTTCTCTATCTAGCATGTTTTCTCCATCTACAATGTTGTCTCCATCTAGCATGTTGTCCCCATGTAGCATGTTGTCCCCATGTAGCATGTTTTCTCCATGTAGCATGTTTTCTCCATGTAGCATGTTGTCTCCATGTAGCATGTTGTCTGCATGTAGCTTGTTGTCTCCATGTAGCATGTTGACTCCATCTAGAATGTTGTCTCCATGTAGCATGTTTTCTCCCTCTAGCATGTTGGCTCCATGTAGCATGTTGTCTCCATCTAGCATGTTGTCTCCATGTAGCATGTTGTCTCCATCTAGCATGTTTTCTACATGTAGCATGTTGTCTTCATCTAGCATGTTTTCTCCATCTAGCATGTTGTCTCCATGTAGCATGTTGTCTCCATCTAGCATGTTTTCTCCATCTAGCAGGTTTTCAATCTCGTCTCACTCTGGCTTTTGTCCTCTCTCTTTCTTGTATTTTTCTCTCTCTCCGTCTTCTCCCCGTCCTCTTCTCTATCCATCCTCTCCCCGTCTCCTTCTCTCTCTCTCCATCCTCTCCCCGTCTCCTTCTCTCTCTCGCCATCCTCTCCGTCTTCTTCTTTCTCTCCATCCTCTCAGTCTTCTTCTCTCTCTCCATCCTCTCCCCGTCTCCTCTCTCTCTCCATGCTCTCCTTGTCTTCTTCTCTCTCTGCATCCTCTCTCCTTCTCTCTCTCTCCATCCTCTCCCCGTCTCCTCATCTCTCTCTCTCTCCACCCTCTCTCTGTCTTCTTCTCTCTCTCTCTCTCTGTCTCTCTCCATCCTCTCCCTGTCTCCCCTCTGCATCCTCTCCCTGTCTCCTTCTCTCTCTCTCCCTTTCTCCCCCACTCTCTTATTGCTTTAATTTCTCCCCCTCTCGATCCACTCTTCTCTTGTTATCCTCCCCTTCTCCTTCTATCTTCTCTTCTCTCTATTCTCCACTCCACCCTTCCCTCCCCCATCTCCTCTCTCCTTCATCTCCTTCTAAGTCCTTCATCATAGAAAACACTGTTAAAAATAACGGCACTCATTTATCTGTGTGTATGTTTGTTTGTGTGTGTGTGCGTGTGTGTGCGTGTGTGTGCGTGTGTGTGTGTGTGTGTATATGTCAGCACTTTAGTTGGTCAGAGCAGATTGCTCTTTTAGCAACAGAGGGCAGACGGTTCAGTAGCAGTTACAATTAATCACTCTCCAACCAGTCAAGAACATGTGTACAGAAACACTCATGGCTCAGACTGGAGGGTGTGTGTGTGCGTGTGTTTGTTTCTCAGTGGGGGTGTGGGGGGGTTAACATAATGATTGCCCTTTTAGGTTTTCACTCAGAACATGTTTTTATAGAACAGATGAAAACGAGAGTTTGTCGTCATGTTGTTAATGATGGTGTTATATGACCTTCCAGTGTGTGTGTGTGTGTAGAGAGATGATGTGTGCGTGCGTGCAGAGAAGTGTGTATGTGTCTTTCTCAGTCTCTCTGGTATTCCAACTGGAATCAGAGACTGGAGGGCTGTGCATCTTTCCTAGTAACGCCATCCACCTGGTTTGATCCCACTCAGTCCTCAAGCCCTAGAGATTTTAATTAAAGACCAAATCCCGAGCAGGGAGAAGAGAATGTAATATTAATAATTCATCCCTATGCTTTACTCAAAAAATCACACAGTGTACGCACACACACTCATGTACAGACACACACATGCATGCACACACAAGTATGTAAGCACGCACGCAGGCACAAGTGCACACACATACACTCATATACATCTTGACTGTAAATCTAACTGACACACACCATGCCAACATGCTCCTGGGCAAACTTCAGTCTCTCACACACACACACACACACACACACACACACACACACACACACACACACACACACACACACACACACACATTGAGACTGTGCCACAGAGAGTCTATCTGAATGAAGAGGGAAAAACATACCAGACAGAATGCTGAGTTGCGTTCATCTCGCTTCAACATTTGCTACGCTGTGTGAAGCTTTGTGCTGACCGACACGTTTCCCCAAAACGATACGCACTGTTCTTCAACAGCCTTTGAGGTACATGTACTCCAGTTTGATAGGTGTGGCAAGGTGTGGCCTGATTAATATGGGTGACCATCTGTAATCGCAAAACTCGTGCAGCACGCAATTTGCTAACTGCCCTCTGGGACACCATAATCACAACATTTTTCAACTGGTCTTTCAGTACAATACAGTTTCCATTGAATTGAACATTGTACACCATTCTACCGTCCTGAATGCAACCCTAAATTAATTCACTGTTCCATTTTCAGAGAGAGAGAGACTGTATATGAATTATATTTCTGTGTGATTGTACATTTATGGATATATTTTTGATTGTGGCGTTTCACTGTTAACATTTCCAGGAATGTGTGTGTGAAGATGAAGAGGAATCCCAGGACGTTAGGTGACATTAAACTCTGAGCAGCGATGCAGCTGTTGCATGCAAAATGCACAACAGTGTCTCAACCAATCAGGCTGTCTGTCAGACAGTCAGAAATACTTTTTTATAACAGTCAGAGGGAATAAAGTTGAGCTGGGCTGAAAGGAGCAGAATGGAACTAAAGGAGTGAGAGAGAAAGAGAGAGAGAGAGAGAGCGAGAGAGAGAGAGAGAGAGAGAGAGAGAGAGAGAGAGAGAGAGAGAGAAAGAGAGTGCAATGGGGAGAGTGAGCGCGAGAGAGTGAGAGCGAGAGAGAGAGAGAGAGAGAGAGTGCAATGGAGAGAGTGAGAGAGTGGGAGCGAGAGAGAGAGCGAGAGCGAGAGAGAGTGAGAGAGAGCGAGAAAGACACACACTCACACCACACACACACACACACACACACACAGAAAGCAAAAGGGTGCGAAAGAGGGCGAGAGAGAGTTTGGTTATGTAGAGGACGAGATGGTGGTGAAGTGTAAATGAAGTGAGAGCCTGTTGGAAGTCATCACACATTCACTTAGGGTGCGTCCCAAATGACACACTATTACCTATATAGTGGACCACTTTTGACCAGGGCCAATATGGCTCTGGTCAAAAGTAGTACACTATGTTGGAAATAGGGTCCATTTGGGATCCGATCTGATCTGGAGGAGCTGTTAGAATTAGGCCTTAAACGGAAGCAGTCACATTCAGATCGTTTCATGACATAGTTTGAAAAACAAACACTTTTCTTAGTCAACTCTTCTACCTCAAGTTCTGTTGAGAGAAGTAATGAGCAAGACTACCATGACATGAATCATAGTATTTCTCAAATTAAAGTGTGAAAAGGATGCTGGAGAGGAGAGTACATGCTTGTCTTTAGTATGTTCTTTCCATGACATAGACTGACCAGGTGAATCCAGGTGAAAGCTATGATCCCTTATTGATGTCACTTGTTAAATCCACTTAAATCAGTGTAGATGAACGGGAGGAGACAGGTTAAAAAAGTGTTTCTAAGCCCTGAGACAATTGAGACATGGATTGTGAATGTATGCAATTCAAAGGGTGAATGGGCAAGACAAAATATTTAAGTGGCTTTGAACGGGATATGGTAGTAGGTGCAAGAGGCACCGGATTCTGTCAAGAACTGCAACACTACTGGGGTTTTCACGCTCAACAGTTTCCTGTGTGTATCAAGAATGGTCCACCATCCAAAGGACATCCAGCCAACTTCATGCAACTGTGGGAAGCATTGGAGTCAACATGGGCCAGCATCCCTGTGGAACACTTTCGACACCTTGTACAGTCTCAGTGTATTCATTGAGATTGTATAGAACAGCAGACACTAATTCATTACATTCCTGGAAAAACATTATAATACTGTCAGAAGAGGACACACACACAGTGTCTGCTGTGCTATTCTAATAGTGTCTACATATCAATAAGTTATTCCCTACTCCTGGCTTCTTTGATCACCCACACACACACACACACACACACCCACACACACACATGCACCTGTGCACGCACACACAAACACCCACACACATACAAACACACACAGCCCACGGCCCAAAACAACAGCAGGATAATCGATTCCACTTTGTGTGCGATGATTCCCCCATACGGCGATTAGATTTCAAGTCATTATACCACCCCATTCTTACTGATCTGCCTGCTCTATACCCCGGTGGGTCAAGACAAGTGCACCCCACATTTGTGCAGTACAACAGAACAGTAAGTTACTACGGTGCTTATAGGCTTCATCTGTTTGCATTTATTTCATTTCAGAAATATATGGAGAGTTGAACATTTTTCTCTTTAATATACTACATTGTTGCCTAATGCTTAAATAATCACATGTATTTTATTCTCAATTAACACAGTGATGGCAAGTGCTTTTTATGTTTTTTTTGTCTCTTGTTATTGGATAGTACAAATGATTAATGTATACTTTAGAAGGGTCTCATCTATCTCAGAAGGTAGAACGAGACCTAGACAGTAGTACTTAATAAGGATCGGACCCTTTTTTTCAATTTTCGCCTAAAATGACATACCCAAATCTAACTGCTTATAGCTCAAGACCTGAAGAAAGGATATGCATATTCTTGATACCATTTGAAACTAAACACTTTGAAGTTTGTGGAAATTTTAAAGTAAAGTAGAATAATACATAACACATTAGATCTGGTAAAAGAGAATACAAAGAAAACAACATGCGTTTTTTTGTATTTTTTTGTACCATCAGCTTTGAAATGCAAGAGAATGGACATAATGTATTATTCCAGCCCAGGCACAATTTAGATTTTGGCCACTAAATGGCAGAAGTGATGTGCAACGTTTTAGACTGATCCAATGAACCATTGCATATCTGTTCAAAATGTTGTATCAAGACTACCCAAATGTGCCTAATTGGTTTATTAATCAATTTTCAAGTTTATAATTGTGCACTCTCCTCAAACAATAGCATGGAATTCTTTCACTGTAATAACTACTGTAAATTGGACAGTGCAGTTAGATTAACAATAATTTAAGCTTTCTGCCGATATCAGATATGTCTATGTCCTATGAATTATTTTAGTTACTTAAAACCTCATGCTAATCACATTAGCCTATGTTAGCTCAACCGTCCCGCGGAAGGGGGGGACACCGATCCCGTAGAGTTTAATAATAATAATAATTTATTTCACAAACACTAATTGTACTAGTTAACTCCACATAGCTTGGACACATAGTACTGACACTCATTCCGGAGATTATACATACTGACTCAATTAATAAAACATAAATAATAACATTTTTTTATTTTTTTTATTGTTTGAATGAAATCACATATACAGTACCAGTCAAAAGTTTTCCTTTATTTTTACAATTTTCTACATTGTAGAATAATAGTGCAGTCATCAATAGACACCCTTTGACTTAATGACAGCTTTGCACACTTTTAGCATCAACCAGCTTAACCTCAAATGCTTTTCCAAAAGTCTTGAAGAAGTTATTGGCTGCTTTTCCTTCACTCCGCGGTCCAACTCATCCCAAACCATCTCAATTGGGTTGAGGTTGGGTGATTGTGGAGGCCAGGTCATCTGATGCACCACTCCATCACTCTCCTTGGTCAAATATCCCTTACACAGCCTGGAGGTGTGTTTTGGTTCATTGTCCTGTTGAAAAACAAGCAATAGTCGCACTAAGCGCAAACTAGATGGGATTTTGTATCGCTGCAGA
The DNA here is from genome assembly GCF_045791955.1 of Oncorhynchus clarkii lewisi. NCBI lineage: Eukaryota > Metazoa > Chordata > Actinopteri > Salmoniformes > Salmonidae > Oncorhynchus > Oncorhynchus clarkii. The sequence goes on along the minus strand of NC_092151.1, from coordinate 78,283,835 downwards.
ATGCTGTGGTAGCCATGCTGGTTAAGTGTGCCTTGAATTCTAAATAAATCACTGACCTTGTCACCAGCAAAGCATCCCCACACCATCACACCTCCTCCTCCATGCTTCATGGTGGGAACGACACATGCGGAGATCATCCGTTCAGCTACTCCGCTTCTCACAAAGACACAGCAGTTGGAAGCAAAAATCTCACCTGTCTAATGTCCATTGCTCATGTTTCTCTCCCAAGCAAGTCTCTTATTGGTGTCCTTTAGTAGTGTTGTTCTTGCTGCAGTTCGACAATGAAAGCCTGATACACACAGTCTCCTCTGAACAGTTGATGTTGAGATGTGTCTGTTACTCGGTGAATGTAATAGGTCTGGGTGTAGCTGGTGCAGAGGAGTCAGGGGCAGGACAACAGAGATGAGTAATACATGTAAATTTACTCAAGACTTTCAAATACAAGTCGATCATACCGAGGCCACAATACGGACCATAAAAACAACAAACAAACGCACAAACACCATGGGGAAAACAGAGGGTTAAATAATGAACATGTAATTGGGGAATTGAAACCAGGTGTGTAAAACAAAGAAAATGGAATGGAATGGAATGGAACCAAACCAATGGAAAATGAAAAGTGAAAAGTCGGTGACGTCGACCGCCGAACGTCGCCCGAACAAGGAGAGTCGGCGGAAGTCGTGACAGTGAATCATTTATTTGGGCTGTAATTTTGGCTGCAAGCAGATAATTAACTCTAATGAACTTACCCTCTCCATCAGAGGCAACTCTGGGTCTTCCTTTCCTGTGGCGGTCCTTATAAGAGAGTTTCATCTTAGCGCTTGATGGTTTTTGCGACTTGAAATTTTCCGTACAGACTGACCATCATGTCTTAAGGTAATGATGGCTTGTCGTTTCTCTTAGCTTATTTTACATTGGCTTGAGAAAGTATTCACCCCCTTGGCATTTTTCCTATTTTGTTGCCTTATTACCTGGAATTAAAATGGATTTTGGAGGGGGTTGTATCATTTGATTTACACCACAGGCATGATTTACCCTTTGAAGATGCAAAATATTTTTTATTGTGAAACAAACAAGAAATTAGACAAAAATACAGAAAACTTGAGTGTGCATCACTATTCACCCCCCCAAAGTCAATTGTTAGTAGAGCCACCTTTTGCAGGAATTACAGCTGCACGTCTCTTGGGTTATGTCTCTATATGCTTGGCACATCTAGCCACTGGGATTTTTGCCCATTCTTCCAGGCCAAACTGCTCCAGCTCCTTCAAGTTGGATGGGTTCCGCTGGTGAACAGCAATCTTCAAAATCAAATCAAATCAAGTTCTATTTGTCACATACACATGGTTAGCAGATGTTAATGCGAGTGTAGCGAAATGCTTGTGCTTCTAGTTCCGACAATGCAGTAATAACCAACAAGTAATCTAGCTAACAATTCCAAAACTACTACCTTATAGACACAAGTGTAAAGGGATAAAGAATATGTACATAAAGATATATGAATGAGTGATGGTACAGAGCGGCATAGGCAAGATACAGTAGATGGTATTGAGTGCAGTATATACATATGAGATGAGTATGTAAACAAAGTGGCATAGTTAAAGTGGCTAGTGATACATGTATTACATAAAGATGCAGTAGATGATATAGAGTACAGTATATACATATACATATGAGATGAATAATGTAGGGTATGTAAACATTATATTAGGTAGCATTGTTTAAAGTGGCTAGTGATATATTTTACATCATTTCCCATCAATTCCCATTATTAAAGTGGCTGGAGTTGAGTCAGTGTGTTGGCAGCAGCCACTCAATGTTAGTGGTGGCTGTTTAACAGTCTGATGGCCTTGAGATAGAAGCTGTTTTTCAGTCTCTCGGTCCCAGCTTTGATGCACCTGTACTGACCTCGCCTTCTGGATGATAGCGGGGTGAACAGGCAGTGGCTCGGGTGGTTGTTGTCCTTGATGATCTTTATGGCCTTCCTGTGACATCGGGTGGTGTAGGTGTCCTGGAGGGCAGGTAGTTTGCCCCCGGTGATGCGTTGTGCAGACCTCACTACCCTCTGGAGAGCCTTACGGTTGTGGGCGGAGCAGTTGCCGTACCAGGCGGTGATACAGCCCGACAGGATGCTCTCGATTGTGCATCTGTAGAAGTTTGTGCTTTTGGTGACAAGCTGAATTTCTTCAGCCTCCTGAGGTTGAAGAGGCGCTGCTGCGCCTTCTTCACGATGCTTTCTGTGTGGGTGGACCTATTCAGTTTGTCTGTGATGTGTACGGCGAGGAACTTAAAACTTACTACCCTCTCCACTACTGTTCCATCGATGTGGATAGGGGGGTGTTCCCTCTGCTGTTTCCTGAAGTCCACAATCATCTCCTTAGTTTTGTTGACGTTGAGTGTGAGGTTATTTTCCTGACACCACACTCAGAGGGCCCTAACCTCCTCCCTGTAGGCCGTCTCGTCGTTGTTGGTAATCAAGCCTACCACTGTTGTGTCGTTCGCAAACTTGATGATTGAGTTGGAGGCGTGCGTGGCCACGCAATCGTGGGTGAACAGGGAGTACAGGAGAGGGCTCAGAACGCACCCTTGTGGGGCCCCAGTGTTGAGGATCAGCGGGGTGGAAATGTTGTTGCCTACCCTCACCACCTGGGGGCGGCCCGTCAGGAAGTCCAGTACCCAGTTGCACAGGGCGGGGTCGAGACCCAGGGTCTCGAGCTTGATGACGAGCTTGGAGGGCACTATGGTGTTAAATGCCGAGTTGTAGTCGATGAACAGCATTCTCACATAGGTATTCCTCTTGTCCAGATGGGTTAGGGCAGTGTGCAGTGTGGTTGAGATTGCATCGTCTGTGGACCTATTTTGGCAGTAAGCAAATTGGGTCTAGGGTCTAGGGTGTCTAGAGTGGGTCTAGGGTGTCAGGTAGGGTGGAGGTGATATGGTCCTTGACTAGTCTCTCAAAGCACTTCATGATGACGGAAGTGAGTGCTACGGGGCGGTAATCGTTTAGCTCAGTTACCTTAGCTTTCTTGGGAACAGGAACAATGGTGGCCCTCTTGAAGCATGTGGGAACAACAGACTGGGATAGGGATTGATTGAATATGTCCGTAAACACACCAGCCAGCTGGTCTGCTCATGCTCTGAGGGCGTGGCTGGGGATGCCGTCTGGGCCTGCAGCCTTGCGAGGGTTGACACGTTTAAATGTTTTCCTCACGTCGGCTGCAGTGAAGGAGAGTCTGCATGTTTTAGTTGCGGGCCGTGTCAGTGGCACTGTATTGTCCTCAAAGCGGGCAAAAAAGTTATTTAGTCTGCTTGGGAGCAAGACATCCTGGTCCGTGACGGGGCTGGTTTTCTTTTTGTAATCCGTGATTGACTGTAGACCCTGCCACATACTTCCTGTGTCTGAGCCGTTGAATTGAGATTCTACTTTGTCTCTATACTGACGCTTAGCTTGTTTGATTGCCTTGCGGAGGGAATAGTTACACTGTTTGTATTCGGTCATGTTTCCGGTCACCTTGCCCTGATTAAAAGCAGTGGTTCGGGCTTTCAGTTTCACGCGAATGCTGCCATCAATCCACGGTTTCTGGTTTGGGAATGTTTTAATTGTTGCTATGGGAACGACATCTTCAACGCACGTTCTAATGAACTCGCTCACCGAATCAGCGTATTCGTCAATGTTGTTGTCTGACGCAATACGAAACATATCCCAGTCCACGTGATGGAAGCAGTCTTGGAGTGTGGAATCAGATTGGTCGGACCAGCGTTGAACAGACCTCAGCGCGGGAGCTTCTTGTTTTAGTTTCTGTCTGTAGGCAGGGATCAACAAAATGGAGTCGTGGTCAGCTTTTCCGAAAGGAGAGCGGGGCAGGGCCTTATATGCGTCGCGGAAGTTAGAATAGCAATGATCCAAGGTTTTTCCAGCCCTGGTTGCGCAATCGATATGCTGATAAAATTTGTTTTCAAATTAGCCTTGTTAAAATCCCCAGCTACAATGAATGCAGCCTCCGGATAAATGGATTCCAGTTTGCAAAGAGTCAAATAAAGTTCGTTCAGAGCCATCGATGTGTCTGCTTGGGGGGGAATATATACGGCTGTGATTATAATCGAAGAGAATTCCCTTGGTGGATAATGCGGTCGACATTTGATTGTGAGGAATTCTAAATCAGGTGAACAGAAGGACTTGAGTTCCTGTATGTTGTTATGATCACACCACGTCAAGTTAACCATGAAGCATAGGCCCCCGCCCCTCTTCTTACCAGAAAGATGTTTGTTTCTGTCGGCGCGATGCGTGGAGAAACCAGCTGGCTGCACCGACTCCGATAGCGTCTCTCCAGTGAGCCATGTTTCCGTGAAGCAAAGAACGTTACAGTCTCTGATGTCCCTCTGGAATGCTACCCTTGCTCGGATTTCATCAACCTTGTTGTCAAGAGACTGGACATTGGCGAGAAGAATGCTAGGGAGTGGTGCACGATGTGCCCGTCTCCGGAGTCTGACCAGAAGACCGCTCCGTTTCCCCCTTTTACAAAGTCGTTTTTTTGGGTCGCCGGCTGGGATCCATTCCGTTGTCCTGGGTGAAAGGCAGAACACAGGATCCGCTTCGCGAAAGTCATATTCTTGTTCGTACTGATGGTGAGTTGACGCTGCTCTTATGTTCAGTAGTTCTTCTCGACTGTATGTAATGAAACCTAAGTTGACCTGGGGTACCAATGTAAGAAATAACACGTAAAAAAACAAAAAACTGCATAGTTTCCTAGGAACGCGAAGCGAGGCGGCCATCTCTGTCGGCGCCGGATGTAGCCGGATGTCATACCACAGATTCTCAATTGGATTGAGGTCTGGGCTTTGATTAGGCCATTTCAAGTCATTTAAATGTTTCCCCTTAAACCACTCGAGTGTTACTTTAGCAGTATGCTTAGGGTCATTGTCCTGCTGGAAGGTGAACCTCCATCCCAGTCTCAAATCTCTGGAAGACTGAAACAGGTTTCCCTCAAGAATTTCCCTGTATTTAGTGCCATCCATCATTCCTTCAATTCTGACCAGTTTCCCAGCCCCTGCCGATGAAAAACCTCCCCACAGCATGATGCTGCCACCCCCATACTTTACCTTCTTCCATATGTTTGGGAAGTGTCCCACATGGCTTTGTGCGAAGACCAAACGTGTTTGCTTATTTTTTGATATAAGCAATGGCTTTTTTTCTGGCCACTCTTCTGTATTCCCAGCTCTGTGGAGTGTATGGCTTAAAGTGGTCCTATGTACAGATACTCCAATCTTCGCTGTGGAGCTTTGCAGCTCCTTCAAGGTTATCTTTGGTCTCTTTGTTGCCTCTCTGATTAACGCCCTCCTTGCCTGGTCCATGAGTATTGGTGGGCGGCCCTCTCTTGGCAGGTTTGTTGTGGTGCCATATTCTTTCCATTTTTTAATGATGGATGTAATGGTGCTCCATGGGATATTCAAAGTTTCAGATATTTTTTTATAACACAACCCTGGCCTGTACTTCTCCACAACTTTGTCTCTGACCTGTTTGGAGAGCTCCTTGGTCTTAATGGTTCCGCTTGCTTGGTGGTGCCCCTTGCTTAGTGGTGTTGCAGACTCTGGGGCCTTTCAGAACATATATACTGAGATCATGTGACAGATCATGTGACACTTAGACTGCACACAGGTGGACTTCATTTAACTAATTATGTGACTTCTGAAGGTAATTGGTTGCACCAGATCTTATTTAGGGGCTTCATAGCAAAGGGGGTGAATACATGCACGCACCACTTTCCGTTTGACATTTATTTAAATTTTTTGAAATAAGTCATTTTTTTCATTTCACGAAAACGTCAAAGATCTCTCCAAACGTCAAATTTCGAAGTGCTTAAGGTTACATTTAGACACTAACAGAACTGTTAAGGTTAGGGTTAAGTTTAGGCATTAACTCTGTATTCGTAAGGTTAGGAATGAACTCTTCATGGTTCAAGTAAGGGTTAGGATAGGCTTAAAACAATCATTTCAGAAACATATTTCTATCGCTGGATTCGGACATGCAACCTTTCAAACTAGAGGCCAATGCTTACGCCCATCCACCAATCCCTGTCCACAACACCCTAGCAAAACCGAAACCTACTTGAAGGTATCAATGCTCACTGTTGCCCCTAGTGGCCGGTTTCCACGTCATCTCCCGTCGTACTCAGACATGGATGGATGTCGAATACTGTCTTTTATCATGGGTAACCTGGCTGACCTGCCTGGGTCTTGGGCTACTTCATATGAAGATGTATTACTTCATATTACTGTATTACTGCACAACTGCATTCACACAAAAAATGGATAGCAGACTATCCTTGTGCATGGAGGGGTAATACATTTAATACCTTAAGATCTCAAAAATATTAATGACTTCAAATATCCAAGGCCGATTTCTTTAAGTTCTTACAACTCAGAAATCTTATTCAATCCCTTCAACAGAATCTGGATGATTCTGGAAAAAAACTGCTACGCCAAAGAAGTTGATTGCCAAGTTATATCAAGTATTGATTGAAACTCTACCTGATGGTTCAGAACCTAACAGATCTAAAGGAAGAAATTGAGGAGAACCATTGGTCACAGATATGTAAACATTTTCATACTTGCTCCTAAGACATAAATTACTGCAATTTAAAAATAATTCATAGGACTTACGACACACCTGCCAGAATGCATGTAATACACCCAGAAATGTCACATCTGTGTTGGAGAATTACAAAGGAACCCTATTACACACAGTACCAGTCAAAGGTTTGGACACACCTACTCATTCAAGGGTTTTTCTTTATTTTTACTATGTTCTACAATGTAGAATCACAGTGAAGACGTCAAAACTATGAAATAACACATATTGAATCATGTAGTAACCAAAAAGTGTTAAATCAGATTCTTCAAAGTAGCCTTGATGACAGCTTTGCACATGATTGGCATTCTCTCAAACAGCTTGGAATGCATTTCAATTAACCTCTTAGAGCTACCCCCCTACTTTTTTCAATTCCCGCCTGAAGACATACCCAAATCTAACTGCCTTTAGCTCTGGCCCAGAAGCAAGGATATGCATATTCTTGGTACCATTTGAAAGAAAACAATCATCATTTTAAAAATGAACAAGATAAAACAAACATTCAGATAGGATGATGGGGACAATTTCAGTGGAAAATATTAAGAGGGCAACAGTACTTGTGCAAAGTTTCAGAATGATAACTTCCAAAATGAGTGTGCTACATGACATTTATCATGAAGTCACCCAGGTGTCCCACACAAGTAGCCCAAATGTACCCAAGTGGCCAAATTGGTGAAGGTATACAGTGCCTTGCGAAAGTATTCGGCCCCCTTGAACTTTGCGACCTTTTGCCACATTTCAGGCTTCAAACATAAAGATATAAAACTGTATTTTTTTGTGAAGAATCAACAACAAGTGGAACACAATCATGAAGTGGAACGACATTTATTGGATATTTCAAACTTTTTTAACAAATCAAAAACTGAAAAATTGGGCGTGCAAAATTATTCAGCCCCTTTACTTTCAGTGCAGCAAACTCTCTCCAGAAGTTCAGTGAGGATCTCTGAATGATCCAATGTTGACCTAAATGACTAATGATGATAAATACAATCCACCTGTGTGTAATCAAGTCTCCGTATAAATGCACCTGCACTGTGATAGTCTCAGAGGTCCGTTAAAAGCGCAGAGAGCATCATGAAGAACAAGGAACACACCAGGCAGGTCCGAGATACTGTTGTGAAGAAGTTTAAAGCCGGATTTGGATACAAAAAGATTTCCCAAGCTTTAAACATCCCAAGGAGCACTGTGCAAGCGATAATATTGAAATGGAAGGAGTATCAGACCACTGCAAATCGACCAAGGCCTGGCCGTCCCTCTAAACTTTCAGCTCATACAAGGAGAAGACTGATCAGAGATGCAGCCAAGAGGCCCATGATCACTCTGGATGAACTGCAGAGATCTACAGCTGAGGTGGGAGACTCTGTCCATAGGACAACAATCAGTCGTATATTGCACAAATCTGGCCTTTATGGAAGAGTGGCAAGAAGAAAGCCATTTCTTAAAGATATCCATAAAAAGTGTTGTTTAAAGTTTGCCACAAGCCACCTGGGAGACACACCAAACATGTGGAAGAAGGTGCTCTGGTCAGATGAAACCAAAATTGAAATTTTTGGCAATAATGCAAAACGTTATGTTTGGCGTAAAAGCAACACAGCTCATCACCCTGAACACACCATCCCCACTGTCAAACATGGTGGTGGCAGCATCATGGTTTGGGCCTGCTTTTCTTCAGCAGGGACAGGGAAGATGGTTAAAATTGATGGGAAGATGGATGGAGCCAAATACAGGATCATTCTGGAAGAAAACCTGATGGAGTCTGCAAAAGACCTGAGACTGGGACGGAGATTTGTCTTCCAACAAGACAATGATCCAAAACATAAAGCAACATCTACAATGGAATGGTTCAAAAATAAACACATCCAGGTGTTAGAATGGCCAAGTCAAAGTCCAGACCTGAATCCAATCGAGAATCTGTGGAAAGAACTGAAAACTGCTGTTCACAAATGCTCTCCATCCAACCTCACTGAGCTCAAGCTGTTTTGCAAGGAGGAATGGGAAAACATTTCAGTCTCTCGATGTGCAAAACTGATAGAGACATACCCCAAGCGACTTACAGCTGTAATCACAGCAAAAGGTGGCGCTACAAAGTATTAACTTAAGGGGGCTGAATAATTTTGCACGCCCACTTTTTCAGTTTTGGATTTGTTAAAAAAAATTGAAATATCCAATAAATGTCGTTCCACTTCATGATTGTGTCCCACTTGTTGTTGATTCTTCACAAAAAAATACAGTTTTATATCTTTATGTTTGAAGCCTGAAATGTGGCAAAAGGTCGCAAAGTTCAAGGGGGCCGAATACTTTCGCAAGGCACTGTACATTTCGAAACAAATAACAATATACAAAATGCTAAAATGGTATTCTAACACCCTTGCCCCCCCAAAAAATTGAGAAAAAAATATGAAGAAAAAAAAATATACATTTACAAAATAACATGGGTAACTATTTACACACTATCAATATTTGGAAGACCCTCAGTCTTCCAACAGATATAAATCAAATCAAATCAAATGTATTTATATAGCCCTTCGTACATCAGCTGATATCTCAAAGTGCTGTACAGAAAAACAGCCTAAAACCCCAAACAGCAAGCAATGCAGGTGTAGAAGCACGGTGGCTAGGAAAAACTCCCTAGAAATGCCAAAACCTAGGAAGAAACCTAGAGAGGAACCAGGCTATGAGGGGTGGCCAGTCCTCTTCTGGCTGTGCCGGGTGGAGATTATAACAGAACATGGCCAAGATTTTCAAACGTTCATAGATGACCAGCAGGGTCAAATAATAATAATCACAGTAGTTGTAGAGGATGCAACAGGACAGCACCTCTAGAGTAAATATGAACAGTTTAGGGTTCCATGGCTGCAGGCAGAACAGTTGAAACTGGAAAAGCAGCAAGGACAGGTGGACTGGGGACAGCAAGGAGTCATCATGCCAGATAGTCCTGACGCATGGTCCTAGGGCTCAGGTCCTCCGAGAGACAGAAAGAGAGAATTAGAGAGAGCATACTTAAATTCACACAGGACACCGGATAAGACAGAAGAAGAACTCCAGATATAACAAACTGACCCTAGCCCCCCGACACATAAACTACTGCAGCATAAATACTGGAGGCTGAGACAGGAGTACAGGGAACATAAGGTTGAATATATTATTATAGTCCTGCTAGATCTACTGTCTCTTTTATATTATGACATTTCAGCTAGATCTACTGTCTTTATTATATTACAACAGACCAGCTGTATCTACTGTCTCCATTTCACTTTGGCCATTGTTGTGGGCTTGCCTTCCCCTCAACAGCCTCAAATAGGCTATTTCATGTGGGTTGGGGTGGGGCGGCAGACACACGCATCTCACATTTCATTTACATTTTCATATATTGCTTCTAAAATAAAATAAAATCACAAATAATATTTTAGATTACTAATTTCAAAGAAGGGCATTAGCATGAGAAGAATTTACCAGTCCAAAACATGTCCTCCACTTGGGAATCGCTAAATGAATCGTCCTACAACAATCTCTGTCTCACTTTTCCGATCAATTTCTTCTAAAATTGTGTGTACACCTGTATATCTCGACTTCGATTTAGCTTTCCCTGACTTAGTCGCCATACTGATTGATATATAAACAGCTGAATCTGCGCGTTTACCAAACAATGCAGTGCGTAATATGCGTAGCTCCTTCTAGTATAAAACTTCAATAGCGAATGACTCTCTTTACGCAGGAGTTTACTACATGGGTTGGTCTTCCAACACATAACCATTGCATATTGCCGTTTACCTCAGCTCATTGGCTATCTACCCAGCTAGATTTCAAGACGATCAGTGGTCATTGGGTTAAAATACAGTAAATCAATGAAACAGTGGTCATATCATTGGTGTACAGTGATGTCATTACTTGTCTTCAAATCGTTTTTTTTTCAGTCAATACGTCCAGCGAAATGGCCCATCAGGTTTGGTTGTGTTACAAACAAATCAGTTGATTGCAATGAAACCAAACATGACTGGAAAAGTAACATTTTGTGTGGGTTATTTACCTGGAATGTGTCGTCGAAAATGGAATGAGACGGAATTCCCGACACAAGCGGTTCACAAAGTGTTTCGTGTTAGGCTATAAAAATGTATTTTATCAAACAAAAGATCATTAATTGTGTAACAATGAGCATTGGGATTGCAAACAGACGAAGATCGTCAAAGGTAAACGATTTATTTTAATGCAGTTTGTGATTTTGTTAGCCTGTGCTGGTTGAAATATATATTTTTTTTATGGGGCTCTATCCTCAGATAATCACATCGTATTCTTTCGCAGTAAATCCTTTTTTAAATCTGACAACTCAGTTGGATTAGCAAGATTCTAGGCTTTCGATACATGTGAGACACTTGTATTTTCATTCATGTTTAATATGACTATTTATGTAGCGATCACCATATGTTGTGGAATTTCAGCCCGCTACTGGGTTCCGTGCGCAGAGAGGTTAACAGGTGTGCCTTCTGGAAAGTTAATCTGTGGAATTTCTTTCCTTCTTAGTGCATTTGAGCAAAACAGGTGTGTTGTGACAAGGTAGGGGTGGTATACAGAAGATATCCCTATTTGGTAAAAGACCAAGTCCATATTATGGCAACAATAGCTCAAATAAGTAAAGAGAAACTACAGTCCATCAGGACTTGAAGACATGAAGGTCAGTGGATGCGGAAAAGTGCAGTCACAAAAACCATGATGAAACTGGCTCTCATGTGGACCTGCAGAGGATAAGTTCATTACCAGCCTCAGAAATTGCAGCCAAAATAAATGCTTCACAAAGTTCAAGTAACAAACACATTTCAACATCAACTGTTCAGAGGAGACTGCATGAATCAGGCCTTCGTGGTCGAATTGCTGCAAAGAAACCACTACTAAATTACACCAATAAGAAGAAGGGACTTGCTTGGGCCAAGAAACACGAGCAATGGACATTAGATGGGAGGAAATCTGTCCTTTGATCTGATGAGTCAAAGTTAGACATTTTTGGTTCCAACCACTTTGTCTTTGTGAGACGCAGAGTAGGTGAACAGATGAGCTCCGCATGTGTGGTTCCCACCGTGAAGCATGGAGGAGGAGGTGTGATGGTGTGGAGGTGCTTTGCTGCTGACGCTGTCAGCGATTTATTAAGAATTCAAGTGGACTATCATTTGTTTTTCAACAGGACAATGACTCAACACACCTCCAGGCTGTGTAAGGGCTATTTGACCAAGGAGGAGAGTGATGCAGTGCTGCATCAGATGACCTGGCCTCCACAATCACCCGACCTCAACCCAATTGAGATGGTTTGGGATAAGTTGGACTGCAGAGTGAAGGAAAAGCAGCCAACAAGTGCTCAGCATATGTGCGAACTCCTTCAAGACTGTTGGTAAAGCATTCCAGGTGAAGCTTGTTGAGAGAATACCAAAAGTGTGCAATGTTTTCATCAAGGCAAAGGGTGGCTACTTTGAAGGATCTCAAATATAAAATATAGTTTGATTTGTTAAAACTACTTATGGCCGGGGTACAGTATTGAGTAGCTTGGATGAATAAGGTGCCCAGGGTAAACTGCCTGCTACTCAGGCCCAGAGATAAGCATATTGTTAGTAGATTCGGATAGAAAACACTCTGAAGTTTCTAAAACTGTCTGAATGATGTCTGTGAGTATAACAGAACTCATATGGCAGGCAAAAGCCTGAGAATAAAATCCAACCAGGAAGTGGGATTTCTGAGGTTTGTAGGTTTTCAAGTCTTTGCCTATCCAATATACAGTGTAAGATCTGGTCCGATTGCACTTCCTAAGGCTTCCACTAGATTTCAACAGTCTTTAGAACCGTGTTTCAGGCTTCTACTGTGAAGGGGGAGCAAATAAGAGCTGTTTGAGTCAGGGGTCTGTCAGAGTGCCATGAGCTAAGTCTCGCGCGCGGCTGTGAGCACGAACCCTGTTCCTTTTCATTTCTAATGGAATGGAACTGTCGTCTGAACTAAGTGCCTGCGCCTTGTGAATTTGGATTTGTGAACTAAACGCGCAAACAAAAAGGTATTTGGACATAAAGAGGTATTTGGACATAAATGATGGACTTTATCGAACAAAACAAACATTTATTGTGGAAGTGGGATTCCTGGGAGTGCATTCCGATGAAGGTCATCAAAGGTAAGTGAATATTTATAATGCTATTTCTGACTTCTGTTGACTCCACAACATGGGGCGTACTGAGATTATTGCATGGTGTGCTTTGTCCGTAAAGCTTTTTTGAAATCTGACACAGTGGTTGCATTAGGGAGAAGTATATATTTAATTCCATGCATAACACTTGTATTTTCATCAACATTTATGATGAGTATTTCTGTAAATTGATGTGGCTCTCTGCAAAATCACCGGATGTTTTGGAAGCAAAACGTTACTGAACATAACGTGCCAATGTAAACTGAGATTTTTGGATATAAATATGAACTTTATCGAACAAAACATACATGTATTGTGTAACATGAAGTCCTATGAGTGTCATCTAATGAAGATCAAAGGTTAGTGATTAATTGTATCTCTATTTCTGCTTTTTGTGACTCTTCTCTTTGGCTGGAAAAATGGCTGTGTTTTTCTGTGATTTGGCGCTGACCTAACATAATCGTATGGTATGCTTTCATCGTAAAAGCCTTTTTGAAAACGGACACTGTGGTGAGATTAACAACAAGTTTATCTTTAAAATGGTGTATAATACTTGTATGTTTGAGGATTTTAATTATGAGATTTCTGTTGTTTGAATTTGGCGCCCTGCACTTTCACTGGCTGTTGTCAAATCGATCCCATTAAGGTGATTTCAGACGTAAGATTAAACACTTGTTTGGTTAATACATTATTTCATATGTGTTATTTCATAGTTTTGATGTCTTCACTATTATTCTACAATGTAGAAAATAGTCAAAATAAAGAAAAACCCTTGAATCAGTTGGTGTGTCCAAACTTTTGACTGGTACTGTATGCTGTGGTCCTGTGATAAACTAACACCATTTTGGGAAAATGTATGTGCTCTCATTGTATCTAGGAATTTATATCCATTCATCTCCACGATTATGTGAGATAGTTTTGTAATCTAGGTCTAATTGCTGCCCAAAAATGTATATCCATCAATGGGAAATCCTCATATTCAGACTCAATAATAAACTGGAGGACTGAACTATCTAGCCACATACTGCTAGATTTGGTATATTATAAAGTTAATCAAAAACCGGAAGTGTTTGACGGAATTTGTAAACTATATAGTCGATCAACTTGAGGAATGTGTTGTTTAGTGGCTGATTTGTTTGTGTTTTTGTGTTGTGCTGTTTGTGGGGTGCTGTGGAAAAACAATAAAAAACAAAAAGATTGGAATGATTAAAGTGATTAGTTCTGCCAGATGTGTCAATATATCTGCTATATGGTTGGTGTGCTGTGTTGCCATGCCACAGAGAGAGATCCACAGACTGATGTTGTTTTGTTGTTGTTTTTTGGTTCCTAATGCATAGTTTATGAGACATGCTGGGGCTGAGTAGGGCTGAGACTCTGATGTACTGCTGGGTTAGTACTGCTGTTCAGACCTACATAGAGATGGAGAGAGAGGGAGAGCAAGAGCGAGTGAGAGAGAGAGGGATCTGTCTGTCATGAAGCACTCAGGCTGGTTGAACATACTGGTAAGACTGGAAATCAGGTCAACAAGGATGGCAAGGACACACACACACACTCGCATACCCCATCTTGGTGTTTCTGTTTTTCAGAGAGCTCTAGCTGACTTTAGGGAGAGAAGAAGAGATTGATTCTGTTGAGTCTCAATTACAGCAGACTTAGTCTTAGTCTAGGCAAAGCGCCATCATTCTCACAGTACTAAACAATCCCTCACATTATATTATAACCCACCTTCTTCATAACCCAGGAACATTAATTCATTATAATATGATCTTGGCTTTGTCCAAAATGGCTTTGTCCAAAATGGCACCCTATTCCCCATATAGTGCACCACGTTTGTCCAGGGCCCATAAGTGCAGATATTCTGTTCCAGCCTGTTATGGTGGCCATGTTCCGATTGTCATTAAGAGGATTTATCAAATAGATTTGTCTGATATCACAACATGGAATCTCCCATCAATTGTCTGTCATGTAATCCTACAGCACTGTCAGAGTGTATGTTGTGTGTGTGTGTATGGGGGGGTGGGGGGGGGGTATTAACAATTGTAATATTTTAGTTGTTGAGTCAAACCTGTCTGGTTTGTTTGAGGTTTATGGTATCGACTTCAGTACTCAGCATTTGTCCATGTCCCCAGGATGTCGGGAGATGTCTTCAAAACCGTCCAACGGGGCAATGTGAGCACCTTTTACCATCTAGGAGGCTCACGTGTGTGCTAGAGCGTTATGGATGGGGATAGAGGAAAGGCTTGAACCATGCACTCTGGCTCCAAGGATAGCGGGTTCAATCCCAGTGCTAGACACTCGTTTACATTTTTCCCAAACCTTAACCCTTACCGGAAACCAGTCCTCCCCCATGTTGTTGCACATGTAGGCATGCTCACACACACAGACATATACATTCTGAACAACGAGGCCTGGGCTTCCACAGTGTAGTATCAGTAATCCACATCTGGCCCAGATAATATCCAGACCCAATCTGTATAAGTGTCTGCTGGACAAGCAGGAAATCACCAGAATATGAGCACAAAATGAAAGGGGTCGTGTAAGAATTCAGAAGTGCCCTGGCTCACACACCACACTCCACAGTCAACTTCAGATTTGCTGTTTGGGAGGAGGGGGATGAAAGAGGGAGGACAAAAAGAAAGAAAGAATAGAAACAAGAAACTGGAGATGCAGAGCAGCTAGAGGTAGTTAAAAAAAGGTTAAATAGATAAAGGAGATTGGGAGGTGGAAGGGTGGAAGAGATGGCAGAAGAAAGAATAGAAAGGGGAAGCTGGAGATGCATAGACCTACATAGCTTGGTGGAAAAACAAACGAAGGGATAGAGAGTCAGAGACTCCAGTCACCCTAGTCATAGACTTTTCTCTGCTACCACATGGTAAGCGTTACCGGAGCGCCAAGTCTAGGACCAAATTGCTCCTTAACAGCTTCTACCCCCAAGGCATAAGACTGCTGAACAATTAATCAAATGGCCACCCGGACTATTTACATTGACCCCCCCCCCCTCCATTTGTTTTGTACACTGCTGCTACTCGCTGTTTAATATCTATACAGTCACTTCACCCCTACCTACATGTACAAATTACCTCGACTAACCTGTACCCCCGCACATTGATTCGGTACCAGTACCCCCTGTATACAGCCTCGTTACTGTTATTTTATTGTGTTACTTTTTTGTTATTATTTACTTTAGTTTATTTGGTAAATATTTTTTTTACTCTTTCTTGAACTACACTGTAGGGATCCAACCCTTTTTTTCAATTTTTGCCTAAAATGACATACCCAAATCTAACTGCCTGTAGCTCAGGACCTGAAGCAAGGATATGCATATTCTTGATACCATTGGAAAGGAAACACATTTTCACAGTTTGTGGAAATGTGAAATGAATTTCGGAGAATATAACACATTAGATCTGGCAAAAGATAATATAAAGAAAAAAACATGCGTTTCTGTACAATCATCTTTGAAATACAAGAGAAAGGCCAATTTATGAATTAGGAATCTAGGCGCAATTTAGATTTTGTGTATGTGTGTATGCAAAGTGTGTATGCAAAGTTTTAGACTGATCGAATTAACTATTCCATTTCTGTTAAAAATGTTGTATCAAGACTGCCCAAAAGTGCCTAATTGGTTTATTATTAACTTTTCATGTTCATAACTGTGCACTCTCCTCAAACAATAGCATGGTATTATTTCACTGTAATAACTACTGTAAATTGGACAGTGCAGTTAGAGTAACAATAATTTAAGCTTTCTGATGACACCAGATATGTATATGTCCTGAGAAATGTTATTTTTACTTACAATCTCATGTTAATCACATTTGCCTACTTTAGCTCAACCGTCCCGCTGAAAGGGATGCATGTGACAAATACATTTTGATTTGATATAATAGGAAGAGGCAGGGAGGAAGAAGGGAAAGAGCATGTTGTTGGATGTTGGACCAATATAATCTCACATTCCACCACTGAACAGTCAGTACTCTGAACAAATTGACCTTCACAGTCTCATGTCAGTCTCTTCCAATCTAACTAGCTCTCACGGTCTCATGTCAGAATTAGACGTTCATCCATGTTTCTCAAACGTCAAATTTTGAAGTTGTGGCAAACGTCAAATTTAGAAGAAATCAGGGTTAAGGTTAGGCATTAACTCTGAATGGTTAATGTAAGGGTTAAGGTTTGGCATAGGCTTAAAACAAAAATAAAAACAACAACTTTCTATTGCTGGATTAAAACGTACAGCTTTTGGAATCAGATACAGATGCTTACGCTCATCCACCATTCCCGTCCACAGCATCCTAGCAAAACCGAAACCTACTTGAAAGAAACAGCGTTCACTGTTGCCCCTAGTGGCCGGTTTCCACATCATCTCCTGACATCCTCAGACATGGATGGACGTCGAATACTGACTTGTTTCACGGGCAACCTGGCTGCTCCAATCCCACCCAGCAGATGCATAGGTCTGCCTGGAACACAAAATGCCTGTGACTAGTGCACACAACACGTCAGTAAATTTAGCAACCAGCCTGCAGCAACCTGCCACTCACCAGCCTGCTCTAACCAAGCATGGCAGGCTGCTCACACCACAGCATATACTATACAGTATACCGGCGAAACATCCATGCAATTATTTATGCAGTAGGATATAAACATGCAATACCTTTTTTCCAAGTGGTCAAATCAATTCTATTTTGCTCTGATATCTCAATTAGGATTAAGATTAGGGTTATTTTGGATTAGGCTATAATATCACAATAAGGGTGTGAGCTGTGTCCAGTGAATTTAAAAACACACTACACAGAACACACTTCTTACTATTCATTTAATGGGGGTTGAGTGGCCTTACTACGTCCGTCTGTGGTGGTATATTGGAGCAATAAAACACACCTAAACCACCAGGGAGAACTTTAAAGTGTGGTTCATCGACGTGTAGTTATGTTACAGGCTGTTTACGCCATGCATTATTAACGAACAGCAGCCGATGACCTTAAGCATGTTCAAATATTTAACAATGTGGTGATTTTGTGTGTGTGTGAATGTGTATGTGTGTGCACGTGCGTGTGTGAGTGTGTGTGTGTGCATGTGTATGCATGCATGTGCATGTGCGTGTGTGTGTTTTATGGAGTGTATAACTGAGAGTTTAATCAGAGCTCATGAATGTTTTAGGGTTGTTTTGATTGCAGCAGAATGTTTTAATGGATTTAACGAAAAGGATTGCCCTCTTCTTCCACTCTCTCCCTCTCTCTCCCCGTTCTCCCTCTCTCGCTCTTTCCCTCTTGCTCCTTCACACTCTCTCCCTGCCCTCTCTCTCTCGTTTGTTAGAGAATTTTGAAAGCATTACACTTCAAGTGCCCCTAAACTATCTGCTGTGAAATAGCTGTAATGCTTGAGAAGATTCAGACGACTTTAAGAGAAGAAATCAGTGCTCTGTGAAAGAGTCGTGATGAATAGAATCCGCATCTACCTCTCTCTCTTCTCTCTCTCTGTCTTTACTCTCTCTATTTCCTCCCTGTTTCTTTCCTCTCTCCCACTCTTATTCCTCTCTCCCACTCTTATTCCTCTCTCTCTTTTTCCTTGCGCTCCTCTTAGTAGTATCTTCCCATACCAGTGTGAGAACCAGTTCAAACGAGTCTGAAGCCAACCAGTCCCGTACAGGGATTCAAGGCTGACAATAATAAACTAAAACTGAACAAATAAAATACAGAACTCAACACTCTGGCACCTACTGAGAGACAGCAGAGCTTTTCCCTCTCTCTGACACACACATGCACGCCCATATGCACGAGCGCGTGCGCACACACACACACACACAATCCCATTACCTGAGCCTAGGTCCAGGACCAGGTGTGTGTGTGTCTTTACAGACAGCTGAGCAGGCTGTACTGTAGCCTTGGATGTGTTTGTCTGAAATGAAAAATAAACCTGTAAAACCCCACACAGAAGAGCACTGCACTATCTGTAAACACTATGATGTGCTACACTATGGAGTCTGTATAACAGGGAGAGCACTGCTGTACACTACGGAAACTTAATGACAGGAATGCTCCTGGATGCTCCAGCAGCCCATATAGTGGCTACAGTCCTTATGTTCGCTCTGCAAGCCTTGGGATGTTGACCACTATAGACATACTCATGCACGTAGGCACACACACACAAACTCATGCACGTAGGCAGACACACGTTTGTTGTGCTATGTTTGTGGAGACCTAACAATTGATTGTCATTCAAAATTCAATTTTCCCTAACCCCTAACCCTTAACCTAACCTTAACCCCTAACCCTTAATCTAACCTTTAACCTAAACCTAACTCCTACCCCTTACCCTAATTCTAACCCTAACCCTAATTTTAACCTAAGTCTAAAATAGTATTTTCCTTGTGAGGACCAGTGAAATGCACCCACTGGTGTGAAATGTTCCTTGTTTCACAAACCTTGTGAGGACATCTGGTCCCCACAAGGATAGTAAAACCGACCACACACACACACACACACACACACACACACACACACACACACACACACACACACACACACACACACACACACACACACACACACACACACACACACACACACACACTCATAATGGCCCACTTTAGCACACGCTGCAAGCCCAAATCTCCAGTTACCACCGCCAGACAACCAAAGCACATTATCGCACATCATATACTTCACTAACCTACAGGATGTAAATCAAGAAATAAACATATTACCACCTCCCACTCACCACTTAAAAGTTATGTCCGCCTGTAAAAACAGTGTTGAATATCTTTAGGAGTGTGGGGGCGGAGTGTTTAAGGATGTATAAATGATGGCTCTAGAGTAAAAGCACAGACGTCTCAACTGACTGTGTCTGAGTACCTGTAAAAGCTTCAGTGTACTGTATAAGAGCTTCAGAATTATGAACCAAGCACTAACGTTACACATACCTTTAGAACACATTGCCATCACATTACCATCATAGTCTTTGACATGCACACACAGCAGCATACTTATACCGCAGAGAATAACAGACAGAGCAGATGCAACTGGCAAACAGGTACAGAATACACTGTGTTATGAGAAGGACAGGTTTCAGCAACAGTAATATACTCTATTGAGATAATATGAAGTTTATTCTGTTCCAATTGTTTACTGATTAATCTCCACACACACACACACACACACACACACACACACACACACACACACACACACACACACACACACACACACACACACACACACACACACACACACACACACAGTGTTGAATATAGACAGGTGTGTTTCTTTCCAAACAATTGCATTTGCCAATCAAGTTGTAGTGACATCTCGAGTGTCATAGCAAAGGGGTCTTAATACTTATGTAAGTTAGACATTTCTGTATTTAATTTTCAATGCATTTGCTAAAATTTCTAACATTTCAATTTAATACATTTTGAATTCAGGCTGTAACACATCAAAATGTGGAATAAGTCAAGGGGTATGAATATTTTCTGAAGGCACTTAAAGTAAAGGTTCACCCATTTTGAATGCTATATTGTTTTTGTGCATCTCTGAGTTATGTTCTATCGATTCCCTGGGTCATTTCATGTTTTCCTATGTATCTGAGTAATTGGCATTCAAGCAGGCAGAAATCCGTCCGGTATGAATTAGTCGCTCTCACTACACAGGAAATGAATAGGAATAGGACTCTTGGATGACGAAAACGTGTATCATTACATGTCAGATTTCAATACTGGCCGATGTCATAAATCGGGAGGATGTCTTCTCTCGAATGAGCAATTTATCATATTTTTGCGATATTCCTACCTCTAGATATGTGTAATTTAACTGAGGGTACAGCACAGTTTTCTTATTTGTGACTTGTTTCAGGAAACTAGGCGTATGTCGCGCGTCACTACTCTACATGAGAGGCAAAAACTTTTATTGGCAGAAATGCCTTCTGGGACATGTAAACTTTCATGTGCCTTAATAACAAACGTGTATGCCATGTGTAAACACAAATAAAATTGTTAAATTACGAGTTTAGTTGGTTGAGCCACAGAAATTGACAGGCACCTTCCCGCTAGCCAGTATTGGCTGAGATAATGTAGATAATTCTTACCAATGTGGCTTTTTTGAAAAAAGCTGTCCACTTTCTGGAGGACCAAGTTTTGAAATAAGTTTTGGAATGTCCGGTGGAAGCAGAGTATGATCGCTATGGAGATGTAAAAAATTCTGGTGTTTGATTGCAAATATGTGGAGGGAGTCAAAAAGAGAAAGCAGAAAGCTCTTGTATAAAGCACCTCCGGATTACATCTTGAAACTAAGTGCAACCATGGAATCCATGACAGAGGGGGAGAAGCGTTCATCCATGTATTCGGGTAAGAGAGTCTAGCCAGCTATATTTTCAGATATTATACGTTTTGACAGAAAGTCGTTTTCATTGCAAGTTAAATAGTACTTTTAGCTAGCTAACGTTAACCTACATGTATGATCTGTGTAGTAATATTATTTGAATCTCAGAGCCATTTGCATTTGCTAGTTATAGCCTAATGTTAGTTAGCTAGCTAACATTGAACCTAGTTGGTTATTTTTAGCTACCAGCAGATTCATGCGGGGTAGTAATTGTATGAGTTGGGATTATGGTTCATTGTTTAGCTAGTTAGCTACATGTCTAAACAAAAGACTCCACTATGCAAGTAACCATTGCACTGTACCGTTTACAGCTCTGTATCCTGTGCATGAGACAAACTTTTATTTTATTTGATATAGTGTGTGTTTACTGAAGACGGTAATGTGAAGAACAACATGACCTGCATCAAAGTCAATTTAGGATATAACGCTAGGCCAACGAGAGTGTGTCCAGGTTCTAAAATTCTGCGGTAGAATGCACTGCTTTTATTTCATGACACTCACAACAGTAAGCTATTTTCTGTAATTACCTCATCATTAACTTGTAAATAATGATTTTGTTGTGAGTTTATGACCAACTCGAGACGGTTGGTCACATTTGTCTGCCTCTTTAGTCCAGGGTGCATAGCATGGTGCCATTGCTAGAGATATTATAGAAACGACATAGGAAAGGCCTCCCGAGTGGCGCAGCGGTCTAGCACGCTGCATCACACTGCATCACAGATCCGGGTTTGTCCCTGTCTCATTGCGGGTTTGTCCCTGTCCCATCATGTTCTAGTGACACCTTGTGGTGGCTGGGCACATGCATGCTGACTTCGGTCGCCAGTTGTACGGTGTTTCCTCCGACACATTGGCTTCCGTGTTAAGCGGGCAGTGTATCAAGAAGCAGTGTGGCTTGGAGGGGTTGTGTTTCAGAGGACGAGTCCGTACAGAAGTTGCAACGATGGGACAAGACTGTAACTACCAATTGGGGAGAAAAAGGGGTAAAAAGCACAAAAAAAAAAGAAACGACATAAGAATCTAATGAATGAAGGAACGTATAACACCCCATCCAGAAGACTGTTGAACAATCGTGTTCACGTTGCCATGCTGTGTCATGCAGTTGCTAAGCTAATCATCACGCAATCCCTTCTCAAAGTCATATCAAGCATTTTAGCAACAGGAAATCTTATTAAAATCTGTTCATTTTCACCCCCAGGAAGAATACGACAAGCGACACTTACTAGATATGGCCATTTTCACGTACTGTCGCCGGATGCTCTGGACTGGCGAGGCGCACTGTAGGCCTGGTGCGTGGTGCCGGCACTGGTGGTACTGGGCCGAGGACACACACCTCAGGACAAGTGCGAGGAGCAGGAACAGGGAGTACTCAACCCTGGAGGCGCACTGGTGGCCTGGTGCGTGGTGACGGCACTGGTGGTACCGGGCTGGGGACACGCACCTCAGGACGAGTGCGAGGAGCAGGAACAGGGAGTACTGGACCCTGGAGGCGCACTGGTGGCCTGGTGCGTGGTGCCGTTACTGGTGGTACCAGGCTGGAGACACGCACCTCAGGGTGAGTGCGGGTAGGAGGAACATGGCATACAGGGCTCTGGAGACGCACAGGAAGCCTGGTGTGTGGTGTTGGCACTGGTGGTACTGGGCCGAGGACACGCACCTCAGGGCGAGTGCGGGAAAGAGGAACAGGGCGTATTGGACTGCCGAGGCACACTATAGGCCTGGTGCGTGGTACCGGTACTGGTGGTACCGAGCTGAGAACACGCACCTCAGGATGAGTGCGAGGAGCAGGAATAAGACACACTTGGTTGTGAAGGTGTACTGGAGACCTGGTGTGTATAGCCGGCATCAATTCTTCCGGAACCTTCACACAAGTTTCAGGCTGAGTACGAGGAACTGACACAGGTGGCATCGAACAGCTAACACGCTCCTCAGGGCGAATGCCGTTCATACTACGTCAAACCAACAGCTCTCTCTCTTCACTCTCCTCCAATTTCGTCAACAACTCGAATGTCTCATAATCTCCCCTCCGTTCACTCTCCTCCAATCTGTCCAACAACTCCTCGACAATCTCAGACTCACCCCTCAACTTCGCCGACTGCTCCAAGTCCCCCCCCCCCCCCCCCCCCCCCACAATACATTTTTGGGGCTGCCTCTCGGGCTTCCAGCTGCGCTGCCGTGCTGCCTCCTCATACCGGCGCCTCTCTGCTTTCGCTGCCTCCAGCTCTGCCTTGGGGCGGCGATATTCCCCTGGTTGTGCCCAGGGTCTTCCGCCGTCCAGAATTTCCTCCCAAGTCCATGAGTCCTGCGATCGCTGCTGCTGCCTTTTACCACGCTGATTGGTCCTTTGTTGGTGGGTTATTCTGTCACGTTCATCGTAAGAAGCAGACCAAAGCGCAGCGTGATGTGAATACATGATATTTTAATGAAGACGAAGAACTCTTAACAAACTATACAAAACAACAAACCGAACATGAAGCTATAATAATGCTAGTGCATACACAGGCAACTAGACATAGACATAGACAATAACCCACGAAATACCCAAATATGATGGCTGCCTAAATATGGTTCCCAATTAGAGACAACGATAAACAGCTGCCTCTAATTGAGAACCAATCTAGGCAACAATAGACATACATAAACACCTAGATATTAAACGACCCCATTAACCTACAAAATCCCTAGACAGTACAAAAACACATACATCATCCATGTCACACACTGACCTAACCAAAACAATAAAAAAAACAAAGAATACTAAGGTCAGGGCGTGACAGTACCCCCCCACAAAGGTGCAGACTCCGGCCGCAAAAATCTAATCAAAAGGGGAGGGTCCGGGTGGCCTTTTTCACGGCGGCGGCTCGGGTGCGGGACGTAGACCCCGCTCTACCTCAGTCGGGGCCCTGGCCCTGGCTGACTGGCGACTCTGGTGGCTCCTGGCTGACTAGCGGCTCTGGCGGATCCGGACTGGAGGGAGACTCTGGCGGATCTGGACTGGAGGGAGACTCTGGCGGATCCGGACTGGTAGGTTCCGGATTGCGACCCGTCGTGGTAGGTTCCGGACTGCGACCCGTTGTGGTAGGTTCCAGACTGTAACCTGTCGTGGTAGGTTCCGGACTGTGAACCGTCCTAGGAGGTTCCGGACTGTGACCCGTCCTAGGAGGTTCCGGTCTGCGGCCCGTCCTAGGAGGTTCCGATCTGCGGCCCGTCGTAGGAGGTTCCGGTCTGTAGACTGTTGCCGGACGCTCTGGACTGGGTACTGTTGCCGGACGCTCTGGACTGGGTACAGTTGCCGGACGCTCTGGACTGGGTACTGCAGCCGGACGCGCTGGACTGGGTAATGTAGCCGAACGCTCTGGACTGGGTACTGTAGCCGGACGCTCTGGACTGGGTACTGTAGCCGGACGCTCTGGACTGGGTACTGTCGCCGGATGCTCTGGACTGGCAAGGCGCACTGTAGGCCTGGTGCGTGGTGCCGGCACTGGTGGTACTGGGCCGAGGACACGCACCTTAGGGCGAGTGCGGGGAAGAGGAACAGGGCGTATTGGACTGCTGAGGCGCACTATAAGCCTGGTGCGGGGTACCGGTACTGGTGGTACCGGGCTGAGAACACGCACCTCAGGATGAGTGCGAGATGCAGGAACAAGACACACCGGGTTGTGAAGGTGTACTGGAGACCTGGTGTGTATAGCCGGCATCAAATCTTCCGGAACTTTAACACAAGTTTCAGGCTGAGTACGAGGAACTGACACAGGTGGCATCAAACAGCTAACACGCTCCTCAGGGCGAATGCCGTTCATACTACGTCAAACCAACAGCTCTCTCTCTTCACTCTCCTCCAATTTTGTCAACACCTACTCGAATGTCTCATAATCTCCCGTCCGTTCACTCTCCTCCAATCTGTCCAATAACTCCTCGACAATCTCAGACTCACCCCTCAACTTCGCCGACTGCTCCAAGTTCCCCCCCCCCCCCAATACATTTTTGGGGCTGCCTCTCGGGCTTCCAGCTGCGCTGCCGTGCTGCCTCCTCATACCGGCGCCTCTCTGCTTTCGCTGCCTCCAGCTCTGCCTTGGGGCGGCAATATTCCCCTGGTTGTGCCTAGGGTCCTCCGCCGTCCAGAATTTCCTCCCAAGTCCATGAGTCCTGCGATCGCTGCTGCTGCCTTTTACCATGCTGATTGGTCCTTTGTTGGTGGGTTATTCTGTCACGTTCATCGTAAGAAGCGGACCAAAGCGCAGCGTGATGTGAATACATGATATTTTAATGAAGACGAAGAACTCTTAACAAACTATACAAAACAACAAACCGAACATGAAGCTATAATAATGCTAGTGCAGACACAGTTAACTAGACATAGACATAGACAATAACCCACGAAATACCCAAAGAAGATGGCAGCCTAAATATGATTCCCAATTAGAGACAACGATAAACAGCTGCCTCTAATAGAGAACCAATCTAGGCAACAATAGACATACATAAACACCTAGATAGTAAACGACCCCATAAACCTACAAAACCCCTAGACAGTGCGAAAACATATACATCACCCATGTCACACCCTGACCTAGCCTAAACAATAAAGAAAACAAAGAACGCTAAGGTCAGGGCGTGACAGTGAGTTGGGTGGGCATTCTATGTTCCTTTTTCTATGTTTTTGTATTTCTTTGTTTTGGCCGGGTATGGTTCTCAATCAGGGACAGCTGTCTATAGTTGTTTTTGTGGGTAGTTATTTTCTGTTTTGTGTTTCTGCACCTGATAGGACTGTTTCGGATTTCGTTCATTCTCTTTGTGAGTTTTGTTATTTAGTGTTCAGTTGAAATACAAGTATGAACACTTACCACGCTGCCCTTTGGTCCACACCTTCTTCAACAGACGATCGTTACAGAATGAACACTTACCACGCTGTGCTTTGGTCCACACCTTCTTCAACAGACGATCGTTACAGATAGCCTGAGTGAATTTGTGAATGCAAAGAGATATGCTAACTGTATAATAGTTGTTCAAGTTCTTGCTAGCTAACCAAATGACACCTGCAACTCTAGCTGTGTATAGCCACCAAAAAATGATATGAGGGAAAAAAAAGTCAGTCACTCACCCACTCCTCCAATGGCATGATATGACATCCTCCTAGCAGCTAGTTAGCTATCTAACTAACTGTAGGTTAACTGTTTTTAGCTTTCTACATAAATAGCCTTGTTATGACTGACTTGTGATCATTGCCGTTGCTCGTTTGATTGTATTGACATTCCCAGCCTTAGTTAGATTAATCCGCTTTCGTCCAGAATATTGAGTCATTGAAACTGAAACATTACATCCCGAATGGAGGCAGCAAACAATGTACCAGGTCAGTTGTGATTTACAACCTGATAGCAATATGTTTTTGACTACCAAGAAATATATTGGTGAATTATATGAATCATGCACTGAACTGCATCCATCTATTCTGCAAACAATGCCTTAGTGTACATCATGGAACGTTGAGTCAAATAGAATCTATTATGATTGTCTGTTGGTTTAATATAAAAAAAATTGTGAAAACGCTGTTAGTTCCACTTTAAACTTTACTTTGTGTACTAAACAGGAAATGTTTTTTTTTGCAGTGGGAAGTAACAGTTGTACATTTTGAGTGGGAAATGCTTAACCTGTCTCTCCCCTTCATCTACACTGAATGAAGTGGAATTAACAAGTGACATCAATAAGGAACCATATCTTTCAGCTGGATTCACCTGGTCTGTCTATGTCATGGAAAGAACAGGTGTTCCTAATGTTTTGTACACTATTACACACACACACAAATTAAACTTGTCGCTTGGCTGCATCCTGCATGGGAGAATGGTGCTACAATGGATAGCTGCCATTTAACGGGCTCCTGGCCAATTGTGACCCATTACAGAAAGCTGGGCGTATGTCACACGTAACTACTTTAGAGTATAGGTATTTGAATGTGAAAAACATATTTTTCTTGCAGAAATGCCTTCTTGAACATGTGAATTTTCATGTGCCTTCATAACAAACTCATGTGTAATCTGTAAATATAAATAAAATGTGAAATCACAAAGCTGTTTCGACACAGAGAAAATACAGAATCTTGGCGAGATATGATTGGTTGAGGTAATGAGGGGGCTGAGACATTCATGAGATAGAGTCCATTCTGTCACAATGCTTCTCCGTTAAATGGCACATCCTGCACTCCTTTACTGCGGATATTTGAAAGATCCATTGGATTTACAAATATTTTCACCATGGACTACATGCAAAGTGTAGCTACAGCTTTCAATACCAGTGTTATCCTGAATACAGCTGCTGGTATCGGGACAGCTCTGTCTCCTGTGGCTAAAGCAGTCTGGACTGGTTGAAGCCAAGTGGGATGGATTATTTTGAATGTGTTTCAGTCTGCCGTGAATCATCGTCATCCATACACTGTTAAGTCTACAGTTAAAATGCCAAGATAGCTACATACTGTACGTTATTGTCTCAACTGTATCAAAGAGTTGTTTTCATTGCTGACTATTGTTAGTTATATAGCTAGCTAAAGAGTTGCATACAGATACTGTTATAGCATGCTTCGTCATGCAATGAGCAATTGTTTACAGATAGATCGCTGCGGGACGAAGCAATGTTAAGACAGATAGCTGGCTGAGCTGGACAGTTGCATTCTGCTGTTATTGTTGATTGCTGATGTGCTAAGACATGCATGACATGATGATGATATTTTACATGTTTACCAGTTTGTCATGTTTAATTAATTAGCTAATGATGCAGACACTAAGCTACAGGACTGTTTCACTAGCACAGACTGGAATATGTTTCATCCTATGGCATTGAGGAGTTTACCACATCAGTCACCGGCTTCATTAATAAGTGCATTGATGACATCATCCCCACAGTGACCATACGTACATATCCCAACCAGAAGCGACGGATTTCAGACAACATCCGCACTGAGCTAAAGGCTAGAGCTGCCGCTTTCAAGGAGCGGGACACTAATCCGTACGCTTATAAATAATCCCGCTATGACCTCCGGTGAGCCATGAAACAGGCAAAGCTTCAATACTGTACTAATATCGAATCCTACTACTCCGGCTCTGACGTTCGTTGGATGTGTGATGCTCTCAATAGCCGATGTGAGAAAGACCTTTAAACAGGTTAACATTCACAAGGCCGCAGGGCCAGATGGATTACTAGGACATACTCAGAGAATGTGCTGACCAGCTGGCAAGTGTCTTCACTGACATTTTGAACCTCTCCCTGACCCAGTCTGTAATACCTACGTGTTTCAAGTAGACCACCATTATAGTCCCCAACCCTAGCTCGATGGGCCCTGAGATTCATTATACATCGGGTTAGGGTCGGGTGGATCACTAACATTTTGTATCTGAGCCATTTGCGCGTGCTCTGCTGTGCAGTACAGTCATAACTGACTAAGATCATATCATGGTGTTAGAAGTCCTTCAACTGTGTCAAATATAAGACAGAAGAGATTTCACAGAAAATAATTTAGAGTTTAGAGTGACAAAATGTAGCTAACAGCTAACTGCTGTCTCATGTGTCTTCATTGAGCAGAGGAGCCCAAGCGAAGCCATTGCTATGGATACTCACAGAATCAAAGCCACCATGAGCAGAGTGCATGCAGAGCGAGCTGCGAGGAGGGAGCAAGTGACAGACAGAGAAGAGGAGCTAATGGATTTAATCAGTTATTTCTGATTTCCTGCTTCAAGCAGGGCCTTGAATTTGGCAGAAGCAATTGGGCCTAGGTAGGGTAGGGCCTGAACATCGGGGGCACAGGTAGGGCTCGGGCTTACAATGTATTCCTGTGCAGAGCTCTTGTCCCTGTGCACAAGAACGCCAAGGTAACCCGTCTAAATGTTTAACGCCTAGTAGCTATCGCCTAGTAGCACTCACATCTGAAATGCTTTGAAAGGCTGGTCATGGCTCACATCAACACCATTATCCCAGACACCCTGGACCCACTCCAATTCGCATACCGCCACAACAGATTCACAGATGATGCTATTGCACTCGACACTGCCCTCTCCCACCTGGACAAAAGGAAAACCTATGTGGGAACGCTGGTCATTGACTAAAACTCAGCGTTCAACACCATACTGCCCTCCAAACTTATCACTAAGCCAAGGACCCTGGGACTGAACACCTCCCTCTGTAACTTGATCCTGGACTTCCTGAAGGGCTGCCCCCAGGTAGTGAAAGTAGGCAACAACATATCCGCCACGATGACCCTCAACATTTATTGTTCCCTCCTGTAGTCCCTGTTCACCCACGACTGTGTGGCAGCGCACGACTCTAACACCATCATCAAATTAGCTAATGACAAGACGGTGGTAGGCCTGATCACTGAAGACAATGAGATAGCCTATAGGGAGGAGGTCAGAGACCTGGCAGCGTTGTGCCAGTACAACAACCGTTCCCTTAACCACATCAAGACAAAGGGCTGTAGTGGAGCGGGTCGAGAGCTTCAAGTTCCTCGGTGTCCATATCACTAAGGATCTATCACCAACACAGTCACAAAGAGGACACAACAACTCCTCTTCTCCCTCAATAGGCTGAAAAGAGCATCACGTCTGGAGGAAACCTGTCACAATCACTATAGTGAAGCATGGTGGTGGCAGCATCATGTTGTGGGGATGTTTTTCAGCGGCAGGGACTGGGAGACTAGTCAGGATTGAGGGAAAAAGGAACAGAGTAAAGTACAGAGAGATGCTTGATGATAAGCTGCTCCGGAGTTTTCAGGACCTCAGACTGGGGCGTAGGTTCACCTTCCAACAGGACAAGGACCTTAAGCACACAGCCAAGACAAAGCAGGAGTGGCTTGGGGACAAGTCTCTGAATGTTCTTGAGTGGCACAGCCAGAGCCCAGACTTGAACCCAATCAAACATTTTTGAAGATACCTGAAAATAGCTGTGCAGTGACACTCCACATCCAACCTGACAGAGCTTGAGAAAATCTGCAGAGAAGATTGAGAGAAACTCACCAAATACAGGTATGCCAAGCTTGTGCGTCATACCCAAGACTCAAGGCTGTAGTCGCTACCAAAGGTGCTTCAACAAAGTACTGAGTAAAGGATCTGAATACTTACATATATGGTTTGCTTTGTCATTATGGGGTATTGCATGTAGATTATGAGGATTGTTTTTTTAATCCATTTTAGAAAAAGGCTGAAACATAACAAAATGTGGAAAAAGTCAAGTGGTCTGAATAGTTTCAGAATGCACTGTAGTTAGTTAAACAAATATCTACCCGAACCACTTGCGCTGACCATTTTTGCACTAACTTTTTGACTCGCATGTTAACAAAGTATGTGAGAAATAAAACAATGTATTTTCGGAGGAGCAGATGGGGACTATGATAAGGCATCCTGCTGGCTGTGGAGGAATAGGTGTTTATTACTGGTCAGTATCCCACTGTCTGTGGAGGAATAGGTGTTTATTATAGATCAGCATCCCACTGTCTGTGGAGGAATATGTGTTTATTATAGATCAGCATCCCACTGTCTGTGGAGGAATATGTGTTTATTATAGATCAGCATCCCACTGTCTGTGGAGGAATATGTGTTTATTATAGATCAGCATCCCACTGGATATGGAGGAATATGTGTTTATTACTGGTCAGTATCCCACTGTCTGTGGAGGAATATCTGTTTATTATAGATCAGCATCCCACTGGATATGGAGAAATAGGGTCAGAAGGTGAGTGTAGCTGGTGCATGAAGTCAGGCGCATGAGAGCAAAATGAGTGAGCAACGTACTTTACTCAAAAATACAGGCCCAAGGTAATAAAATACACTTGACCAAATACAAATGGTAAGTATTACGCATGGGTGAAAACAGCACCAGTCGAAAAAACAGCCATCATGAACCGAAATGAACATAGAAACAATCACACACAAAAACATGGGGGAAACAGAGGGTTAAATACATGAACATATAATTGGGGAATGAAAACCAGGTGTGTAGAAAAAAAAGACAAAACCAATGGAAAATGAAAGGTGGATCAGAGATGGCTATAAGACCGGTGACATCGACTGCCGAACGCCGCCCGAACAAGGAGAGGGACCGACTTCGGTGGAAGTCGTGACATATAGGTGTTTATTATAGATCAGTATCGCGCTGGCTGTGGAGAAAAACAGTTGAAGTCAGAAGTTTACATACACCTTAGCAAAATACCTTTTAAATTCAGTTTTTCCCAATTCCTGACATTTAATCAAAGTAAACATTCCCTGTTTTAGGTCAGTTAGGGTCACCACTTTATTTTAAGAATGTGAGATGTCAGAATAATAGTGTAGAGAGAGATTTATTTCAGCTTTCTCTTTCATCACATTCCCAGTGGGTCAGAAGTTTACATACACTCAATTAGTATTTGGTAGCATTGCCTTAAAATTGTTTAACTTGGGTCAAACGTTTTGGGTTGCCTTCCACAAGCTTCCCACAATAAGTTGGGTGAATTTTGGCCATTTCCTCCTGACAGAGCTGGTGTAACTGAGTCAGGTTTGTAAGGCCTCTTTGCTAGCACATGCTTTTTCAGTTCTGCCCACACATTTTCTATAGGATTGAGGTCAGTGCTTTGTAATGGCCACTCCAATACCTTGACTTTGTTGTCCTTAATCCATTTTGCCACAACTTTGGAAGTATGCTTGGGGTCATTGTCCATTTGGAAGACCCATTTGCGACCAAGCTTTAACTTCCTGACTGATGTCTTGAGATGTTGCTTCAATATATCTCCATAATTTTCCTTCCTCTTGATGCCATTTATTTTATGAAGTGCACAAGTCCCTCCTGCAGCAAAGCACCCCCACAACATGATGCTGCCAACCCCCGTGCTTCACGGCTGGAATGGTGTTCTTCGGTTTGCAAGACTCCCCCTTTTTTGTTATGACCAATCAGTTCTATTTTTGTTTCTTCAGACCAGAGGAAATTTCTCCAAAAAGTTCAATCTTTGTCCCCATGTGCAGTTGCAAACTGTAATCTGTTTTTTTATGGCAGTTTTGGAGCAGTGGCTTCATCCTTGCTGAGCGGCCTTTCAGGTTATGTCGATATAGGACTCATTTTACTGTGGATATAGATACTTTTGTACCTGTTTCCTCCAGCATCTTCACAAGGTCCTTTGCTGTTGTTCTGGGATTGATTTGCACTTTTCGCACCAAAGTACGTTCAACTCTAGGAGACAGAATGCGTCTCCTTCCTGAGAGATATGACAGCTGCGTGGTCCCATGGTGTATATACTTGCGTACTATTTTTTGTACAGATGAACGCGGTACCTTCCAAGGATGGACCAGACTTGTGGTGGTCTACAATTGTTTTTCTCTGAGGTCTTGGCTGACCTGATTTTCCCATGATGTCAAGCAAAGAGGCACCGAGTTTGAAAGTAGGCCTTCAAATACATCCACAGGTACACCTCCAATTGGCTCGAATGATGTCAATTAGCCTATCGGAAGCTTCCAAGCTGTTTAGAGGCACAGTCAAGTTGGTGTATGTTAACTTCTGACCCACTGGAATTGTGATACAGTGAATTATAAATGAAATAATCTGTGTGTAAACAATTGATGGAAAAATGACTTGTGTCATGCATAAAGTAGATGTCCTAACCGACTTGTCAAAACTATAGTTTGTTAGCATTACATTTGTTGAGTTTTAATGACTCCAACATAAGTGTATGTTAACTTCCGACTTCAACTGTAGGTGTTTATTGTAGTTCAGTGTAACGATGGTGGGATCATACGAGTGACCCAGTCTACACATACTTCATTTATACACTTACTATAGTGTTAGTCGCTTTGGTTAACTGCCATACATTTACATACATTGCATGGACATACGGTGCCTCACTAATCAATGTGAACAGCCAGTGAGACTAAGAACAGACTAAAGTCTCCCCTCTCTCTTTAAATCTCAACCCACTCTCTCTTCTCTCTCCCCCTCACCTTCCACTCACTCTCTCCCCATACCACACTCCCATCCCTCTCTCTCCCTTCCGTCCTCCCCTTCCTCTCTCCCCCTCACCTTCCACTCCCTCTCTCCCCATACCACTCTCCCATCCCTCTCTCTCCCTTCCATCCTCCCCTTCCTCTCTCCCATCACCATTGCATCCCAGATGCGTAGTGGCAGCAGACAGAGCAGCCGTGTCATGTAGTGTGACACACATTAAGATAGAGAGTAATAATGGCTGCTCGATTAGAGTGTTGTGGGGTGGTAAAGGGTGCGTGGCCTGCGATGAGTGGTGTCGCTGCCAGCAGTCCTGTACAATTAGCCTACCCATCTATCCACACACACACACACACACACACACACGCACACACGCACACACGCACACACGCACACACGCACAGACAGACAGACAGACAGACAGACAGACAGACAGACAGACAGACAGACAACGATCTGTTCCTCACATTATACATCAGCAGGTAGAACAGCGTTTCCCAAACTCAGTCCTGGGGATCCCAGGTGCATGTTTCGGATTTTGCCCTTGTACTACATGGTTGATTCAAATAATCAAAACTTGATGATTAGTTGATTATATGAATCAGCTGCGTATTGCATGAAAACAAACATGCACCCCTTGGGGTCCCGAGGACCATATTTGGGAAAAGCTGAGGTAGACTAATGCCTCTCTCTACAGTTCTGTCGGAGTCCAGCACTCCAGGATGCATCCCAAATACCACCCTATACCATCTGGGACAGAAACATACTGGCAGAGCCCTGTTCAAAAGTAGTACATTATATATTTGGGGTGGCATGGTAGCCTAGTGGTTAGAGTGTTGGACTAGTAACCGGAAGGTTGAAAGTTCAAACCCCAGAGCTGACAAGGTACACATCTGTTGTTCTGCCCCTGAACAGGCAGTTAACCCACTGTTTGTCATAGGCCGTCATTGAAAATAAGAATTTGTTCTTAACTGACTTGCCAAGGTAAAAAAAGATATACAGTGCCTTGCGAAAGTTTTTGGCCCCCTGCGACCTTTTGCCACATTTCAGGCTTCAAACATAAAGATATAAAACTGTATTTTTTTGTGAAGAATCAACAACAAGTGGGACACAATCATGAAGTGGAACGACATTTATTGGATATTTCAAACTTTTTTAACAAATCAAAAACATAAAGCAAAATCTACAATGGAATGGTTCAAAAATAAACATATCCAGGTGTTAGAATGGCCAAGTCAAAGTCCAGACCTGAATCCAACCGAGAATCTGTGGAAAGAACTGAAAACTGCTGTTCACAAATGCTCTCCATCCAACCTCACTGAGCTCGAGCTGTTTTGCAAGGAGGAATGGGAAAAAATTTCAGTCTCTCGATGTGCAAAACTGATAGAGACATACCCCAAGCGACTTACAGCTGTAATCGCAGCAAAAGGTGGCGCTACAAAGTATTAACTTAAGGGGGCTGAATAATTTTGCACGCCCAATTTTTCAGTTTTTGATTTGTTAAAAAAGTTTGAAATATCCAATAAATGTCGTTCCACTTCATGATTGTGTCCCACTTGTTGTTGATTCTTCACAAAAAAATACAGTTTTATATCTTTATGTTTGAAGCCTGAAATGTGGCAAAAGGTCGCAAAGTTCAAGGGGGCCGAATACTTTCGCAAGGCACTGTATATAGGGGATTGGGTGCCACTTCTCTTACTAATACAGAATAAACTGTTCTGTGTATTGTGTATTGTAAAATGCAGGTGATATAAATGCTGTATGATTTCAACTCATACTGTACATGGGCTGGCTGCTGGCTTGTTACTCACACCACCTGAGGCTACACTGACCTCATACACTCAAGGTGCTCTCTTGCTCTTCACTTTTATTAATATATCTCTCCCTTATGTATCGCTCTCTCCCTCTCTCCTTTTCTCTCATATATCTCTCTTACACATGTATGCACACTTCTAATTCTCCTTCTGCGTCTTCAGCCTGTATTTGGTTCATATCAGACTAGGTCCTGGTAATCCACAGCCAAACAAAGGACTATATTTCTAGAAAATATGTTTCTGCTGAGCTTTCAGATATGTGGTTAATTAATTTTTGTTCACAGGATGGATATGTTTTCTCGATATTCCCATCTGTCTAGTTTCCAATTGTTCAGAGAAACAGTACAGAGCAAGAAAACAAAGCAGGATAGAGACACACAGCAGATATATGGAGATAGGGAGAGAGAGAGGAATAGACAGAGAGGGCGAGAGAGAGAATAGGTAAAGATAATGAGAGACAGAATGGAATGAGGGAGAGGCAGGTAGAGAGAGAGGTAGAGAACAGTGGTCTACGTGATGTGAGAGGAGGGTGGGCGCTAGCTGTGCTCATAATTGGGGATGATTACCCTTAATGATGCTAATGATGTGCACTTTCTCCCCAGCAAGACAATGCAATTAGTCAATGGACCAATGCTAGGGCTCCAGGTACACCCCAGGCACTCAATTTCTCGCTCTCGCTCTCTCAGTCTAACAGTTTCTCTCTCGACCTCTCTCATTCTCGATCAGTCTCTCGCTTTACCTCTCTCATTCTTTGTCTCTCTCTTTACCTCTCTTGTTCTCTATCAGTCTCTCTCACCATATTTCCTCTATTTCTCAATCTCCTTACCTCTCTCTCATCTATATCTATTTTGCCATCTCCCTTCTCCATCTCCCTCCCTCTATCTTTCTTAAGTCATCCTCACTTCCTTTAGAGGTCTGAAGATGGTTTCAAAACTGCTTGAATTACATAAGTGTTTTTGCATTAGGGTGAGTGAATGCATATCTGGCAGGATGTGTCTGTACATATAATATACAGGTATGTGTTGATCAATATGTTCATGTTTTCCTATACTCTGTGGTTGCACAGTGTGTAATTGCAGTGTCCTCAGAGGTGAGTGTGTGAGTGTGTATTCAGAGATACACACACAGAGATACATCCAGAGATACACATGTCTTCAGTCATAGTAAAGAAGTGCGTCATGAACTCTCTGATTGGCTGTCCAAGCAGCGGAATGCTGCGTAAAGAGGGAGAGAGAGAGAGATACTGGAGGGAGGGAGGGAGGTAGGGAGGGAGGGAGGGAGGCGGCTGGCTCAGCACAGATGAATGAGCTGACATAATCTGAGATTTGCAGCTGCTAGAGTATTCTCTGTGATGCACAGCATTCCTGCAGAAAACACACACACACACACACACACACACACACACACACACACACACACACACACACACGCACACGCACACGCACACGCACACGCACACGCACACGCACACGCACACGCACACACACCCCTCCCTGCATCCTCCACATCCTCCTCAAGCAGCAAGCCGACTGTGAATCAAATTATGAGAAAGTACTTTAAAATGCAGCTCTGAATAAGATGAGCTGTGGTGGAGAGAGGGAGGGTATAGAAAGAACAAGAGATACGGCAGAAAGAAGCAAGAGGATCTCACAGTTTGACCAATTTTACTTCAGATACTGACATTTGTTCGTGTTTCTCCGAATGTCAAATTTTTAAGTTGCTCCAAACGTCAAATGTCGAGGTGTTTTTGACACCCTGGGTTGCTTCTCCGTCTGCTGCTTCTCCTTCATTAAGAATGATCTAATATAATCTATTACAAAAATAAAGCAAACTGGATGGAATATGGAGAAAAATGCACAACATTTTTCCTGAATCTCCAATACAGGAACACTAACAAAAATAATTTGCAGAAACTCGTTACTGAAGACAGAGTCATCTATGATTCTCTGAATGATATTTTAAAAGAGGAAGCTATGTTAGGCAGATGTTCTCTTTTCTGTCTCATCCTCCCCCACTGAATGAAGATCACAGTAAGGAATTCTTTCCAAATAATATAAGAAATGGAAAATTAACGAATATACAGAAAGATCCGTGTGGAGACCAAATTACAGAGGAATAACTTTTTGAGGCTATTAAATCCTTTCAGTCTGGAAAAACCCCAGAGCTTGATGGCATACCGGTAGAGGTATATCAAGTATTTTTTGATATACTAAAAGCTCCATTGTTAGATTGTTTAAACTACTCCTATAGAAATGGTAGTCTGTCAGGTACTTAGCAGGAAGGTCTGATTTCTCTATTATTAAAACAAGACCCAGATGGCAAATATAAAGACCCAGTCTATCTAAAAAAAAATGGAGGCCCCTTACACTTCAATGTTGTGATGCAAAAATACTAGCAAAATGCATAGCACTCAGAATTAAAAGGGGGTTTACCAGGTATTATTCATCCTGATCAGACAGGTTTTTTACATGGACGATACATTTGAGATAATATACGACAACTACTAGAAATAATAGAACATCATGAAACATATACGAAGCCAGGAAAGGTATTTATAGCGGATTTTGAAAAGGCATTGATAAAGTAAGACTGGATTTTATTTATAAATGCCTGGATTTTTTCACTTTTGGTAATTCTCTTATAAAATGGGTAAAAAATAATGTATAGCAACCCCCGGAGTAAAATATTAAATAACGGCTACTTCTCAGAGAGTTTTGAATTGTCAAGAGGAGTTAAACAAGGGTGTCCGCTGTCACCATATCTATTCATTATGGCCATCGAAATGCTAGCTATTAAAATCAGATCCAATAACAAAATTAGAGGATTAGAAATCCAAGGCTTAAAAACAAAGGTGTCCATGTATGCCGATGACTCAAGTCTTATGTTTTAGGTCCTCAAGCTAGATCCCTGCAATGTCTCATTAAAGATCTAGATAACTCTTATGTACTCTCTGGACTAAAACCTAATTATGCTAAGTGTACAATGTTACGTATTGGATCCTTAAAAAATACAACGTTTACATTACCCTGCAGCTTACCTATAAAATGGGCTGATGGTGAAGTAGACATACTCGGTATTCATATCACAAAAGATATAAATAAGCTCTCCACAATGAATTTCAATAGACAAGATCCTGCAACCATGGAGAGGTCTATTTTATTACCTGTCTATTTATGGAAAAATGCCCTGATTAACTCCTTACTCATATCTCAGTTTACTCACTTACTTATGGCGCTGCCTACTCCTGATGATTCGTTTTTCAAATCATATTAGCAAAATATATTTTGCTTTATCTGGGACGCTAAACCAGACAAAATAAAATAAGCCTATCTATATAATGAATTGGGTGGGTTGAGATTATTAAATATAAAAGCACTAAACCTCTCTTTAAAAGCTTCACTCATTCAAAAGTTTTATTTGAACCCTAAATGGTTCTCAAGTAGATTAATAAGAAAAGCTCATCCATTGTTTAAAAATGGCCTTTTTGCCTTTGTGCAGATTGCCATGTCTCATTTTCGATTAATTGAAAAACATTTTTTTTTCAAAGTATCTGTCTTTTTCAAACAAGCATTGCAGAGCTGGCTACAATTTCAAATTTCACCACCCTGAAAAGATAGAACAAATATTACAACAAATATTATGGCTGAACTCAAATGTGCTGGTTGATAAAATACCTGTATTTATGGGAAGATGTTTGAACAGGGTGTTTTGTTCTGAAATGATATTGCAAATTGTAATGGTAGAGTTATTGTTGCGGTGCGTGAATGAGGACCCAAAAGCGCATCAACTTAAACAGAGCTTCTTTAATTACCAAACATAGGTAGGCTCAGATGGACCGGCAGATTCCGACAGGACAGGACAAGGTTACAGCAAACATGACGACAGTCTGGTTCAGGCATGAATGACACAAACAAACAAGAATCCGACAAGGACAGGAGCAGAAACAGAGAGAGATATAGGGACCTAATCAGAGGGAAAAAAGGGAACAGGTGGGGAACGGGGTGAATGGGTAGTTAGAGGAGACAAGGGACAGCTGGGGGAAAGCGGGGGAGAAAAGGTAACCTAACACGACCAGCAGAGGGAGACAGGGTGAAGGGAAAGGACAGAGACAAGACAACATGACAGTACCCCCCCACTCACCGAGCGCCTCCTGGCGCACTCGAGGAGGAAACCTGGCGGCCACGGAGGAAATCATCAATCAGCGCACGGTCCAGCACGTCCCGAGAGGGAACCCAACTCCTCTCCTCAGGACCGTACCCCTCCCAGTCAACTAGGTACTGATGACCACGGCCCCGAGGACGCATGTCCAAGATCTTACGGACCCTGTAGATAGGTGCGCCCTCGACAAGGATGGGGGGGGGGGGGGGGGGGCAAGACGAGCGGGGGCGCGAAGAACGGGCTTAACACAGGAGACATGGAAGACCGGGTGGACGCGACGAAGATATCGCGGAAGAAGAAGTCGCACTGCGACAGGATTAATGACCTGAGAGATACGGAATGGACCAATGAACCGCGGGGTCAACTTGCGAGAAGCCGTCTTAAGGGGAAGGTTCTGAGTGGAGAGCCAAACTCTCTGACCGCGACAATACCTAGGGCTCTTAGTTCTACGCTTATTAGCAGCTCTCACAGTCTGCGCCCTATAACGGCAAAGTGCAGACCTGACCCTCTTCCAGGTGCGCTCGCAACGTTGGACAAAAGCCTGAGCGGAGGGGACGCTGGACTCGGCGAACTGAGATGAGAACAACGGAGGCTGGTACCCGAGGCTACTCTGAAAAGGAGATAGCCCGGTCGCAGACGAAGGAAGCGAGTTGTGGGCGTATTCTGCCCAGGGGAGCTGTTCTGACCAAGACGCAGGGTTGCGAAAAGAAAGACTGCGTAAGATGCGACCAATAGTCTGATTGGCCCGTTCTGCTTGACCGTTAGACTGGGGGTGAAAGCCGGAAGAGAGACTGACGGAAGCCCCAATCAAACGGCAAAACTCCCTCCAAAATTGAGACGTGAATTGCGGACCTCTGTCCGAAACGACGTCTGACGGAAGGCCATGAATTCTGAAAACATTCTCGATGATGATTTGTGCCGTCTCTTTAGCAGAAGGAAGCTTAGCAAGGGGAATGAAATGAGCCGCCTTAGAGAACCTATCGACAACCGTAAGAATAACAGTCTTCCCCGCTGACGAAGGCAGTCCGGTGACAAAATCTAAGGCGATGTGAGACCACGGTCGAGAGGGAATAGGAAGCGGCCTGAGACGGCCGGCAGGAGGAGAGTTACCGGACTTAGTCTGCGCGCAGACCGAACAAGCAGCCACGAAACGACGCGTGTCATGCTCCCGGGTGGGCCACCAGAAACGCTGGCGAATGGAAGCAAGCGTACCCCGAACGCCAGGGTGGCCGGCTAACTTGGCAGAGTGAGCCCACTGAAGAACGGCCAGACGAGTAGGAACGGGAACGAAAAGAAGGTTCCTAGGACAAGCGCGCGGCGACGGAGTCTGAGTGAGTGCTTGCTTTACCTGCCTCTCAATTCCCCAGACAGTCAACCCGACAACACGCCCCTCAGGGAGAATCCCCTCGGGGTCAGTGGAGGCTACTGAAGAACTGAAGAGACGAGACAAAGCATCAGGCTTGGTGTTCTTAGAGCCCGGACGATAAGAAATCACGAACTCGAAACGAGCGAAAAACAGCGCCCAACGCGCCTGACGCGCATTAAGTCGTTTGGCAGAACGGATGTACTCAAGGTTCCTATGGTCAGTCCAAACGACAAAAGGAACGGTCGCCCCCTCCAACCACTGTCGCCATTCGCCTAGGGCTAACCGGATGGCGAGCAGTTCGCGGTTACCCACATCATAGTTACGTTCCGACGGCGACAGGCGATGAGAAAAATACGCGCATGGGTGGACCTTGTCGTCAGAGAGGGAGCGCTGAGAAAGGATGGCTCCCACTCCCACCTCTGACGCGTCAACCTCGACAACGAACTGTCTAGAGACGTCAGGTGTAACAAGGATAGGAGCGGATGTAAAACGATTCTTGAGGAGATCAAAAGCTCCCTGGGCGGAAACGGACCACTTAAAGCACGTCTTGACAGAAGTAAGGGCTGTGAGAGGAGCTGCCACCTGACCGAAATTACGGATGAAACGACGATAGAAGTTCGCGAAGCCGAGAAAGCGCTGCAGCTCGACGCGTGACTTAGGGACGGGCCAATCAATGACAGCTTGGACCTTAGCGGGATCCATCTTAATGCCTTCAGCGGAAATAACAGAACCGAGAAATGTGACGGAGGAGGCATGAAAAGTGCACTTCTCAGCCTTCACAAAAAGACAATTCTCTAAAAGGCGCTGGAGGACACGTCGAACGTGCTGAACATGAATCTGGAGTGACGGTGAAAAAATCAGGATATCGTCAAGGTAAACGAAAACGAAGATGTTCAGCATGTCTCTCAGGACATCATTGACTAATGCCTGAAAGACAGCTGGAGCGTTAGCGAGGCCGAA
Organism: Oncorhynchus clarkii lewisi; assembly: GCF_045791955.1. Classification (NCBI taxonomy): domain Eukaryota; kingdom Metazoa; phylum Chordata; class Actinopteri; order Salmoniformes; family Salmonidae; genus Oncorhynchus; species Oncorhynchus clarkii. The sequence continues at coordinate 78,242,443 of NC_092151.1, read as the reverse complement.
AGGAAGAACCCGGTATTCAAAGTGCCCTAACGGAGTGTTAAACGCCGTCTTCCACTCGTCCCCCTCCCTGATGCGCACGAGATGGTAAGCGTTACGAAGGTCCAACTTAGTGAAAAACCTGGCTCCCTGCAGGATCTCGAAGGCTGAAGACATAAGAGGAAGCGGATAACGATTCTTCACTGTTATGTCATTCAGCCCTCGATAATCTATGCAGGGGCGCAGAGACCCGTCCTTCTTCTTGACAAAAAAAAACCCCGCTCCGGCGGGAGAGGAGGAGGGGACTATGGTACCAGCGTCAAGAGCTACAGACAAATAATCTTCGAGAGCCTTACGTTCGGGAGCCGACAGAGAGTATAGTCTACCCCGGGGGGGGTGGTTCCCGGAAGGAGATCAATACTACAATCATACGACCGGTGTGGAGGAAGAGAGGTGGCCCTGGACCGACTGAACACCGTGCGCAGATCGTGATATTCCTCCGGCACCCCTGTCAAATCACCAGGCTCCTCCTGTGAAGAAGAGACAGAGGAAACAGGAGGGATAGCAGACATTAAACATTTCACATGACAAGAGACGTTCCAGGAGAGGATAGAATTACTAGACCAATTAATGGAAGGATTATGACAAACTAGCCAGGGATGGCCCAAAACAACAGGTGTAAAAGGTGAACGAAAAATTAAAAAAGAAATGGTTTCACTATGATTACCAGAAACAGTGAGGGTTAAAGGTAGCGTCTCACGCTGAATCCTGGGGAGAGGACTACCATCCAGGGCGAACAAGGCCGTGGGCTCCTTTAACTGTCTGAGAGGAATGTCATGTTCCCGAGCCCAGGTCTCGTCCATAAAACAGCCCTCCGCCCCAGAGTCTATTAAGGCACTGCAGGAAGCTGACGAACCGGTCCAGCGTAGATGGACCGACAAGGTAGTGCAGGATCTTGAAGGAGAGACAGGAGTAGTAGCGCTCACCAGTAGCCCTCCGCTTACTGACGAGCTCTGGCCTTTTACTGGACATGAAGTGACAAAATGACCAGCGGAACCGCAATAGAGACAGAGGCGGTTGGTGATTCTCCGTTCCCTCTCCTCAGTCGAGATGCGGATACCTCCCAGCTGCATGGGCTCAGCACCCGAGCCGGCAGAGGAAGATGGTAGTGATGCGGAGAGGGAGGCGACGGAGAGCGCGAGCTCCTTTCCACGAGCTCGGTGACGAAGATCAACCCGTCGCTCAATGCGAATAGCGAGTTCAATCAAGGAATCCACGCTGGAAGGAACCTCCCGGGAGAGAATCTCATCCTTTACCTCTGCGCGGAAACCCTCCAGAAGACGAGCGAGCAAGGCCGGCTCGTTCCAGCCACTGGAGACAGCAAGAGTGCGAAACTCAATAGAGTAGTCTGTTATGGATCGATTGCCTTGACATAGGGAAGACAGGGCCCTGGAAGCCTCCTCCCCAAAAACAGATCGATCAAAAACCCGTATCATCTCCTCCTTAAAGTCTTGATACTGGTTAGTACACTCAGCCCTTGCCTCCCAGATTGCCGTGCCCCACTCACGAGCCCGTCCAATAAGGAGAGATATGACATAGGCGACACGAGCAGTGCTCCTGGAGTAAGTGTTGGGCTGGAGAGAAAACACAATATCACACTGGGTGAGGAACGAGCGGCATTCAGTGGGCTCCCCAGAGTAACACGGCGGGTTATTGATTCTGGGCTCCGGAGATTCGAAAGCCCTGGAAGTGGCCGGTGGATCGAGGCGGAGATGGTGAACCTGTTCTGTGAGGTTGGAGACTTGGGTGGCCAGGGTCTCAACGGCATGTCGAGCAGCAGACAATTCCTGCTTGTGTCTGCCTAGCATCACTCCCTGGATCTCGACGGCTGAGTGGAGAGGATCCGAAGTCGCTGGGTCCATTCTTGGTCGGATTCTTCTGTTGCGGTGCGTGAATGAGGACCCAAAAGCGCATCAACTTAAACAGAGCTTCTTTAATTACCAAACATAGGTAGGCTCAGATGGACCGGCAGATTCCGACAGGACAGGACAAGGTTACAGCAAACATGACGACAGTCTGGTTCAGGCATGAATGACACAAACAAACAAGAATCCGACAAGGACAGGAGCAGAAACAGAGAGAGATATAGGGACCTAATCAGAGGGAAAAAAGGGAACAGGTGGGGAACGGGGTGAATGGGTAGTTAGAGGAGACAAGGGACAGCTGGGGGAAAGCGGGGGAGAAAAGGTAACCTAACACGACCAGCAGAGGGAGACAGGGTGAAGGGAAAGGACAGAGACAAGACAACATGACAGTTATGTCCTTCATGGAGTTATCAGAATTGTACGGGAAGGTCTGCTCAATCCAAGAGTACAATCAAATGGTTACAGCATTGCCCCAAAAATGGAGGAGGCGGGTGGCAGCGGGAGGTGGTAGGGAACTGGTCTGTCTGCCCAATATAAAGGATCAAAACTGGCGGAGGAATAAAAATAGCATAAATAGGAAAGTTTACCAGTTTAATTTGAGAACCAGGATGTTGACAACTGTGCCATACAGATTGCAAAATAGCTTGGAAGAGATTTTTGATGTACCGATTCCATGGTACAGAGTTTATGAGTGGATATGTAAAACAACTCAAGATTCCATGGTACAGGGTGTATGAGTGGATATGTAAAACAACTCAAGATTCCATGGTACAGGGTGTATGAGTGGATATGTAAAACAACTCAAGATTCCATGGTACAGGGTGTATGAGTGGATATGTAAAACAACTCAAGATTCCATGGTACAGGGTGTATGAGTGGATATGTAAAACAACTCAAGATTCCATGGTACAGAGTGTATGAGTGGATATGTAAAACAACTCAAGATTCCATGGTACAGGGTGTATGAGTGGATCTGTAAAACAACTCAAGATTCAAGACTTTGTGCTTTTCAGCTAAAATGATTATATAGAATTCTTGCCACCAACAAAATGTTGAATATTTGGGGCATAAAATCATCGAAGCTCTGCAGATTTTGTTGTGAGGACACAGAATCAATAGACCATTTAGTTTGGTACTGCCCTCAGGTAGCCTGTTTCTGGTCTCAGGTTCAGGAATGGCTGAAAATGCATAGCATTGATTTAAAATTGACCCTAGAAATAGTACTGTTAGGAAATCGGGTCAGTCAATTACTAATATACTAATACTCTTAGTAAAAGTATTTATCTTCAACACGCAATCTGTAGATTCTATTCGATTAGATAGATTGAAATTGTACGTTAATCATCATAGCATAGCTGAAAGATATGTGTTGCGTAGAAACACGAAGTGGGTGTCTAGCAGAGATAGATGGGAGGGGCTGAGGGAAGCTGAGGGTTGGTATGTGGAATAGGAGACAAGTGGGAGTGGAGTTGCTGTGTAAGAGAGAGAATGATGGTCAAAAGATAAAGGGAAAAAAAAGTTTTAAAAAATCATAATAAAAGTACATTTGAATGACACTAAGTGGCAGTGTTTTTACAACTATTGCTGGTTTGCCTGAGGCTGATGCCGTGCAGGTGTTTGTACACATGCATATACACACACTCTCATTCAAATAAACACATACAAGAACACACAGATACATATAATAGTGCCAGACATGCACACAAACATATACAGTTGGCATTGCTGTTATGATTTCAGTTGTCCTTGATGTCTTTTGTTTTAAATATATTTTTGTATTTAGTATTTTTTTGCATTGTTTGCTGTTTTCTTCTGTCTTTTCCTTTTTTCTCTTTAGTTTATTATCTTGGTTGTTGGTGCATTGGGGGGTTCTTGGGGGTGGGGAATGGAATTATTATTATTATTATTTTTCTTCGGGGGGGGGGGGACTGTGGGAGGGGTCTCGGATGGTTAAGGGACAGCTATTGGGAAACCGTGGGGGGATCTTGGAGGTTTCGGGTTTCACAAGATTGTGATCATGAAAAAGGAAACTATGACATATATTTTATATCACTATCATGCACACGCACCCTCACACATAAGGATGGCTCTGTTGCGGAAAGACTGATACATTTTAGTGTCTTGATGCTGTAGTGTTTGTCCTTTATGTTCTAATACTTTAATGTTAACAGTTTTTTATAATAAATAATTGTAAAGAAAAAAATAAAGTTTAGATGTTCATTCCGAATGGTTAAGGTTTTGGATAGGGTATTTAAAAATGTACCACTGGGATTGAAACTTGTGACTTATGCCCATTCGCCGTGCCCTAGCAAAACCCAAGCATAGTTGATGATAATAGCAAACAATGTCACCTCTAGTGGCAGGTTTTGAGGGCATCTCCTGACGTCTTTGGGACATGGATACATGTCCAATTTCTAAGTGATTCTTAAGCGACTTTGCTGGAAAGAAGAGAGGAAGGTTTAGATGTAGGTAGACAGAGTGGGTGAGATAAGAAAGGGAAGAGAAGAAGCTGAGAGCGGGTGAATGGACGGAGGGAATGAGTAAAAGATGGAGATGTGAGGTTAGATGAGGTAGAGTGATAGAACGAGAGTTAAATGGATGTTTTGGACATGTTTTTTCCAGTCTCTCTCATGACACTCTCATGGAAGATAAAATGCTGTAAGTAAAGGCCAATAGTTTCCATGGTTACAACACTCTGCTCTTAAAGCATATCCATAGTGTGAAGCTCGCACATGCATTTGACAGTTTCCTCTTACGTACAATCTACATACACAGCAATACCCATACCGACTGCTTCCAACATGGTAAATTACCCTGATCCTAACTCCTCAATTCCTGAATCCAAGATGGCGTAGCAGTCAGACATCTTTGTCCTGTCGTGTCCCTTGTATATATCGTTTTACATATTCTTCGCCGCATATCCTTTAAAATATTTTGCTAAACCTCAACATCTAAATACTCTCCTGCAACCCGCCTCACCCAATGTGGCGTGGATCTGCTTTTTAAAAATATTTACTTAGGATCTGGAATCCCTCAACTGAAGCTAGCCAGCTAACTACCAGCTATCAGTCAGCAAACCATTGCCAGCGGTCATCAGCTAACCTTCAGCTCGGAAAGCTCTCGTCAGTTCGAACAACTTGACTCTAACCAGAGCATAACGGAGCTGTTATTTTTATCCCCGGATTCCTACCGCAAACTGAACATTTTCATCTGGATCTTCACAACTAGCTAACCGCAATCCCGGATGACTACTCCTGGCTAGCGTTTCCATCCCAGAGCAAGCACCAATTAGCTTGAAGCTAGCCTGGCCAGGGCACCTGTGCTACCACCGAAGTATACTCCTGGGCTACCAGCGAAGCCCACTCCTGGGCTACAATATCCGGACCCCTTATACAGCCGGTACGGGGCATGGAACCCCGCAGATCCCCTACGACTGGAATACCGACATAATCTGCCCGAGGACTCCAACAGGCCCCTCAGGCGCGACGCCCGCTGAAGGCCCATTATGCTAACCAGCTAGGCCTGCTAGCTACCTAGAACTACTTGGAACCCTACTAATTCCACGACTGGTCTATCGACGTCACCGCACGAAGAGGCAAAAACAGACTTACCCCCATCGCGACGTCCCCCAAAGGCTAACTTTCTAGCCCCTGCTATCTGCCTACTTGCTAACCCGGTGTGCTAACTACTAGCTTGCCGGGCCCGGTCTGCTAACTGCTAGCTTACCTGCCCGGTCTGCTAACTGCTAGCCCTTGCTAACTGCTTGCTTGCTAACCCGGTCTGCTAACTGCTAGCCCCTGCTAACTGCTTGCTAACTCGGCCTGCTAACTGCTAGCTTGCCCCGGTCTACTAACTGCTAGCTGCCGGCCTGCTAACTGCTAGCTTGCCCCGGTCTACTAACTGCTAGCTGCCGGCCTGCTAACTGCTAGCTTACCTGCCCGGTCTGTAACTGCTAGCCCATGCTAACTGCTTACTTGCTAACACGGTCTGCTAACTGATAGCTTGCCCCGGTCTACTAGCTGCTTGCTTGTTTAGCCCCGGCCTACTAACTGTTAGCTTGTTAGCCTGCTAACTGAATCGCCGTGTCCCCAGCCAGCCCAACCACTCACTGGACCCATATGTTCACTTGGCTACGCATGCCTCTCTCTAATATCAATATGCCTTGTTCATTACTGTCCTGGTTAGTGATTACTGTCTTATTTCACTGTAGAGCCTCTAGCTTTGCTCAATTGTTGACTTCTGTAACTGAAAAAGCCTTGGTTTCATGCATGTTAACATTAGAAGCCTACTCCCTAAGTTTGTTTTACTCACTGCTTTAGCACACTCTGCCAACCCAGATGTCTTAGCCGTGTCTAAATCCTGGCTTAGGAAAACCACCAAAAACCCTGAAATCTCCATTGCTAACTATAACGTTTTCCAACCAAAATAGAACTGCCAAAGGGGGTGGTGTTGCAATCTACTGCAAAGTTGTGTATTACTATCTAAGTCTGTACCCAAACAATTTGAGCTTCTACTTCTAAAAATGCACCTTTCCAGAAACAAGTCTCTCACTGTTGCCGCTTGCTATAGACCACCCTCTGCCCCCAGCTGTGCCCTCGATACCATATGTGAATTGATTGCCCCCGATCTATCTTCTGAGCTCGTGCTACTAGGTGACCTAAACTGGGACATGCTTAACACCCCAGCCATCCTACTATCTAAGCTTGATGCCCTCAATCTCACACAAATTATTAATGAACCTACCAGGTACAACCCCAATCAGGAAACACGGGCACCCTCATAGATGTCATCCTAACTAATTCGCCCTCCAAATACACCTCTGCTGTTTTCAATCAAGATCTCAGCGATCACTGCCTCATTGCCTGCATCCGTAATGGGTCTGCGACCAAACAACCACCCCTCATCACTGTCAAACGCTCCCTGAAACACTTCTGCGAGCAGGCCTTTCTAATCGACCTGGCCGGGGTATCCTGGAATGACATTGACCTCATCCCGTCAGTAGATGATGCCTGGCTATTCTTTAAAAGTGCCTTCCTAACCATCTTAAATAAGCATGCCCCTCTCAAGAAATGTAGAACTAGGAATAGATTTAGTCCTTGGTTCACTCCAGACCTGTCTGAACCTTGACCAGCACAAAAACATCCTGTGGCGTTCTGCATTAGCATTGAATAGCTCCCGTGATATGCAACTTTTCAGGGAAGTTAGGAACAAATATACACAGGCAGTTAGAAAAGCGAAAGCAAGCTTTTTCAAACAGAAATTTGCATCCTGTAGTACTAACTCAAAAAAGTTCTGGGACACTGTAAAGTCCATGGAGAATAAGAGCACCTCCTCCCAGCTGCCCACTGCTCTGAGGCTAGGAAACACTGTCACCACCGATAAATCCACTGTAATTGAGAATTTCAATAAGCATTTCTCTACGGCTGGCCATGCTTTCCACATGGCTACCCCTACCCCGGTCAAGTGCCCGGCACCCACCACAGCAACCCGCCAAAGCCCCCACCATTTCTCCTTTACCCAAATCCAGATAGCTGATGTTCTGAAAGAGCTGCAAAATCTGGACCCCTACAAATCAGCCGGGCTAGACAATCTGGACCATCTCGTTCTAAAATGATCTGCCGAAATTGTTGCAACCCCCTATTACTAGCCTGTTCAACCTCTCTTTCGTATCGTCTGAGATTCCCAAAGATTGGAAAGCTGCCGCGGTCATCCCCCTCTTCAAAGGGGGTGACACTCTAGACCCAAACTGCTACAGACCTATATCTATCCTACCCTGTCTTTATAAGGTCTTCGAAAGCCAAGTTAACAAACAGATTACTGACCATTTAGAATCCCACCATACCTTGTCCGCTATGCAATCTGGTTTCAGAGCTGGTCATAGGTGCACCTCAGCCACGCTCAAAGTCCTAAACGACATCATAACCGTCATCGATAAGAGACATTACTGTGTAGCCCTATTCATCAACCTGGCCAAGGCTTTCGACTCGGTCAATCACAGCATTCTTGTTGGCAGACTCGACAGCCTTGGTTTCTCAAATGATTGCCTCGCCTGGTTTACCAACTACTTCACTGATAGAGTTCAGTGTGTCAAATCGGTGGGCCTGTTGTCCGGACCACTGACAGTCTCTATGGGTGTGCCACAGGGTTTAATTCTTGGGTCGACTCTCTTTTCTGTATACATCAATGATGTTGCTCTTGCTGCTGGTGATTCTCTTATCCACCTCTACGCAGACGACACCATTCTGTATACTTCTGGCCCCTCCATTGACACTGTGTTAACTAACCTCCAGACGAGCTTCAATGCCATACAACTCTCCTTCCGTGGCCTCCAACTGCTCTTAAACGTAAGTAAAACTAAATGCATGCTATTCAATCGATCACTGCCTGCACCTGCTCGCCCGTCCAGCATCACTACTCTGGATGGCTCTGATGTAGAATACGCGGACAACTACAAATACCTGGGTGTCTGGTTAGACTGTAAACTCTCCTTCCAGACTCACATTAAGCATCTCCAATCCAAAATTACATCTAGAATCAGTTTCCTATATCGCAACAAAGCATCCTTCACTCATGCTGCCAAACATATCCTTGTAAAACTGACCATCCTACCGATCCTCGACTTCGGTGATGTCATCTATAAAATAGCCTCCAACACTCTACTTAACAAACTGGATGCAGTCTATCACATTGCCATCCGTTTTGTCACCAATGCCCCATACACTACCCACCATTGCGACCTGTACGCTCTCGTTGATTGGCCCTCGCTTCATACTCGTCGCCAAACCTATTGGCTACAGGTTGTCTACAAGTCTCTGCTAGGTAAAGCCCCGCCTTATCTCAGCTCACTGGTCACCATAGCAGCACCCACTCTTAGCACGTGCTCCAGTAGGTATATCTCACTGGTCACACCCAAAGCCAATTCCTCCTTTGGTCGTCTTTCCTTGCAGTTCTCTGCTGCCCATGACTGGAACGAATTGCAAAAATCTCTGAAACTGGAGACTCACATCTCCTTCACTAGCTTTAAGCACCAGCTGTCAGAGCATCTTACAGATCACTGCACATGTACATAGCCCATGTGTAAACAGCCCATCTATCTACCTACCTCATCCCCATACTGGTATTTATTTATTTTGCTCCTTTGCACCCCAGTATCTCTACCTGCACATTCATCTTCTGCCAATCTACCATTCCAGTGTTTAATTGCTATATTGTAATTACTTCGCCACCATGGCCTATTTATTTCATTAACTTACCTCATTTGCACTCACTGTATATAGACTTTTTGTTTTATTTTGTTCTACTGTATTATTGACTGTATGTTTTGTTTATTCCATGTGTAACTCTGTGTTGTTGTATGTGTCGAATTGCTACGCTTTATCTTGGCCAGGTCGCAGTTGCAAATGAGAACTTGTTCTCAACTAGCCTACCTGGTTAAATAATAAAAAAATATTTCAGAACTAATGAATAATATCACACTATAGTAGTACAAGTATATAGAGCTAGCGAGAGAGCGAGAGAGAGAGCGAGGAGAGAGAGAAACAGAGAGAGAGAGAAAGAAGAAAGAGTGATAGAGAGAGAGAGGGACCAAGAGAAGGAGAGAGGAAGGAGAAATAGTGAGAAGCAGAGGGAAAGAGAAAGTGAGATGTAGATGTGCAGTTAGGACAGGGAGAGAGGAGAGAGAGACAGCAAAAGAGAGAGAGAGAGAGAGAGAGACAGAAACCTGTTCTTCTCATAACACAGTGTATTCTGTACCTGTTTGCCAGTTGCATCCGCTCTGTCTGTTATTCTCTGCTGTATAAGTATGCTGCTGTGTGTGCATGTCAACATTCATATATCTACATCAAAGTAATTTCATGCGTACTGCACCTCCAAACTAAGCACATCGGGCCCGACTTAGGGAATCACACCTTTCTTACGTACGCCTTTCCTATGCACTTCTCAGTAGTTGGTATTCAGACTTACCTTTTGAAGGTGCGTGATGGGTTTTGCAGGCGTGGTTCCCTTGCACGTGCTTAATAAACATAATTTAACCGCTGAAAACCCTCCCACTTGCTGGCCAACAGGTTTTCAGTACATTTATCTTAAGCCACCCCTTTAAATACGGTGTACCTTTAATTAGAATTTTGTCAACAGACTAGAATACATCGAGAGAACAGGTTCAGAAAATAGGGATCAATGAAAAAATGTCATCTATTCGTCTCCGTTTCAGCACCAACTGAGATTTAAAAAAAAAACAGACTTTATAGATGACAGACAGACAGACAGACTTGTAGTAAAATAGCCAGAGTGCTGTAGAACTGCATGCGGTCCAGTGCTGCTGTGCTGTGGATATCCATCTTTAAATAATGATATTTAGCATTGAGTCCTGGAGCCAAAAATGACGTTTCTGAAGTGATCCAATCCCATTACTCAGAGCAGACCCATCCATCTCACAACTCTGTCACACAGTTAGTGTACAGAGTAACTGTGTCTGCTGCAGGACCAAATGGAATCCTATTTCCTATACACTACACTGCTATGGGCTTTGGTCAAAAGTAGTGCACTACATAGGGAATAGGGTGCCATTTGGGGATGTAGCCTGAGAGGTAGACAGAGCATTGAGGGGAATGGATGGATCAATGACGTTGATTGAGGAGTGGAGTAGAGACTTGGATTCAGGCTCTCCAGGATACACCCGGATGCAAACACACAGGCACATGAACACGCATGCACATAAACACACAGTTATGTAAAAAGTAAAAATACTTTAATGTACTATTTCAGTTGTTTTTTGGGGTCTGTACTTTACTATTTATATTTTTGACTACATTTACTTCCCTACATTGCTAAAGAAAATTATGTACTTTTTACTCCATACATTTTCCCTGACACCCAAAAGTACTAGTTACAATTTGAATGCTTAGCAGTACAGGAAAAAGGTCAAATTCACACACCTGCAGTATCAAGAGAATGTCCCTAGTCATCCCCACTACCTCTGATCTGGTGGACTCACTAAACATAACTGCTTCCTTTGTAAATGTGTTGGAGCGTGCCCGCCTGCCAAAATAAAGTAATACAAGGAAATTGTGCCATCTGGTTTGCTAAATATAAGTAATTTGATGTATAGCATTTACTTTTACTTTGTACGATTGAGTACTTTTTCCACCACTGCACTTAAGTACATTTAAAATCTGATACTACGTAGAAGTCTAAAAGTATTTTACTGGGTTACTTTCCCTTTTACTTGAGTCATTTTATATGAATGTATCTTTACTTGTACTCAAGTATGACAATTCAGTACTTTTTCCACCTCTGCAAACACATGCATGCAACCGCACACAGACCCACAGACAAAAGCATGCACACACACAGCAGCACAAATACATTATCATTCACACATGGACTCTTTCTCAGCCACAAGCAAACACACACAAGATATGACTGTTGGTGGTATCACGTTTCAGGTAAGACCCAAATGCAGACTGTGTTGAAGTAATAATGTTTATTACAGCAACAAGGGCAGGCAAACGACAGGTCAAGACAGGCAGGGGTCGATAATCTAGAGTAGTGGGGCAAAGGTATTGGACAGCAGGCAGGCTCAGGTCAGGCAGAGGTCGATAATCCAGAGTAGGGGCAAGGTACAGGATGGCAAGCAGGCTTAGAGTCAGGCAGAGTGGTCAGGCAGGTAGGCTCAGAGTCAGGACAGGCAAGGGTCAAAACTAGGAGGGCGAGAAAAAGAGAGAAATAGGGAAAGCAGGAGCAGAGCCAAAACGCTGGTTGACTTGACAAACAAGATGAACTGGCAGATCACAGGTATAAGTACCCAGGGGAATAATGGGGACGATGGGCAACACCTGGAGGGGGGTGGAGACAAGCACAAGGACAGGTTAAACAGATCAGGGCTTGACAGGTGGATCGGTTTTACAGGTTGGTTCAGGTCAATAATCCAGGTGTTTGTTGCACAGTTCACAGTCTGAGTCTCTGAAGTGAAGGAAGATGTACCTTTCAGGAGACAGAGTGAGTTTCTGAGATATTTACCCTGCTAGCAGCCTAAAGCTTTGCTACTGTTGCCTAAAGCAGAAAGAAATGACATTGTGTTTTTAGTGTTGGAGTAACTGATCCCACGTTGGGTTATGACAGTTTGTTGGCAGTGCTGACGGTCAGATTCAGATGTAATTCACCCCCCTGTCTGTCAGAAATGTCTCTGTTTCTACACACACACACTCGTTCTGCTGAGGCAGCTACCCCCCCCCCCCCCCCCACAGACATTTTCATCAGTCTGCTTTTCATCAACATTTCAGTCAGTTCCAAACCACAGCAGTCAGCGTTCTACCCTCATCTCACCAAAACATAACAAATAAATAAAGATGTTTTATTGCCACGTACACTGGATATGGGCAGTGAAATGTGCTGTTTTACAGGGTCAGTCATGGTAGTATGGCGCCCCAGGAGCAATTTACGTTTAAGTGCCTTACTCAAGGGCATTCAACAGATTTTTCAAGTTGTTGGCTCGGGTATTTGAACCAGCAACCTTTCGACTTCAGTACTATAGTAAAATCAATCTCTCTCTCTCTCTCTCTCTCTCTCTCTCTCTCTCTCTCTCTCTCTCTCATACATGGTACTATTATATAAAGCAATCACATAGCAATAATACATTACTGTATATCTTGCTGTATCTTGCTGTACTTTCTCTAGCTGCCCTCCCTCTCTCGTATTCTTTAGTTTCTGATTGCGACCCTACAGGGTGTGTATGGTAGTAAAGTAGGAGCTACCCAGCGGACAAAACGACATTATTTCAACCAGATTTTAACTCAGTTTAATGAAGTAATTTGAACCATTCCTGATGGGTGGTTTCTGATTGAGTCTTCCTTCATTCTAACATATAATTTCAGGCCTTTATGCATTTCTCAATAGAGCGTAGTGAAAGTAAACACACAGGCGCTCCGAAGACAGGGAGGAAAATTCCAAACTCAGCATGACACCACTTCAGCATTCCAACATGGGAGGAGAGGGATAACTCCCCAGAGAAAACACAGAGAGAGTGTTGGGAACAATTTCATATCTCCCTCTCTCTCTCTTTCTCTCCATTCCCCATCCATTATTGTGTCCAAGGTCCACTGCAGCAATTATTTTCCAATCAATGCAGTATGGATGATCCCACCAGTAGAGGTGTGTGTGTGTGTGTGTGTGTGTGTGTGTGTGTGTGTGTGTGTGTGTGTGTGTGTGTGTGTGTGTGTGTGTGTGTGTGGAGATTAATCAGTAAACAATTGGAACAGAATAAACTTCATATTATCTCAATAGAGTATATTACTGTTGCTGAAACCTGTCCTTCTCATAACACAGTGTATTCTGTACCTGTTTGTCAGTTGCATCCGCTCTGTCTGTTATACTCTGCTGTATAAGTATGCTGCTGTGTGTGCATGTCAACATTCATATATCTACATCAAAGTAATTTCATGCGTACTGCACCTCCAAACTAAGCACATCGGGCCCGACTTAGGGAATCACACCTTTCTTACGTACGCCTTTCCTATGCACTTCTCAGTAGTTGGTATTCAGACTTACCTTTTGAAGGTGCGTGATGGGTTTTGCAGGCGTGGTTCCCTTGCACGTGCTTAATAAACATAATTTAACCGCTGAAAACCCTCCCACTTGCAGGCCAACAGGTTTTCAGTACATTTATCTTAAGCCATCCCTTTAAATACGGTGTACCTTTAATTAGAATTTTGTCAACAGACTAGAATACATCGAGAGAACAGGTTCAGAAAATAGGGATCAATGAAAAAATGCCATCTATTCGTCTCAGTTTCAGCACCAACTGAGATTTTTTTTAAAATACAGACTTTATAGATGAACTTTATATAGGAATGTATGAACATAAAAATTAACACGTTTGGACAGCCTTTAAACACAAAATATATTGATGAATTAAAGTTGTCATTTTCAAGTTCAATCGTTTAAATATTGGAAGGTGGGAAAAATGTATAGTAGGGGTTGAACAATAGTCCTGTAAATCTACCCTAATTCTCATTCATTATTGAATCTTATGACAATGGTCCAGTTGTCGTGAACCGTGCCGCAGGCTCCAAGCTTAACTTACATGTGGTCTTAGCTCCATAATGATTTAAATAGGCTGCATGTCCCAAATTATTGCACAATGTTAGCTTAATTTAATTTAACTAGGCAAGTCAGTTAAGAACAAATTCTTATTTTCAATGACAGCCTAGGAACAGTGGGTTAACTGCCTTGTTCAGGGGCAGAATGACAGATTTGTACCTTGTCAGCTCGGTCATTTGATCTTCCAACCTTTTGGTTGCTAGTCTAACCACTGGGCTACGCTGCCGCCCCAGTAGGTGTGTAATATAATCCACTAATGCTAGCGACCCTCAATAACAACTTACACAGATGAGGAAAGAAAGGGGAATGGAATGATAAAAAAACATTTTTTTTAAGAAAGTTGATGTTTTTTCCAATTGGAACTGGCAGGTTTGCTCTACCTTATTCATGGTGTCCACATGCGTAAAGGTGGTGGAATTATGAGGGAATTAAGTCAAGGTCAGAATGCAGCGTATCTGTAGACACACCTCCACCACACCTTCATTTCTTAGCTCTACACCCTGAATGAATAGCGGGTGAAAAGCAAGCTTTTCTCATGCTTAAGCTCAAGGTCAGAATACTCATAGAGAGAAAAGTGCATAAAAATATATTTACATTCCATTTATGCAATTAACTTGGCCCCCGGAATCAGGGCCATACAGATGCAGGATCTTAATTTGATCACCTTGTTCCAAGAGAACCTTCCTGCAATGCAGGAGATGTTCAACTTGTAGTGTGTTTGATGTTTAAAATGGCTTCTGAAGTTTGTCATTTCCACTTTGACCTTTCCGACTTGATCGATCATCACCTACAAAAATTCCAATTGAAAATCCTACACCTGTAGTACTTCAATATGTTAGAGTTACTGAATGGCATAGACTGATCTAAGAGCTATAGGAATGCAGTAAGAAACAGTGTGCGAGTTTAAGATTTGGTCTGTGAGTGAGTGGATAGGGATGCGTTATTTCCAAGGTTTATTCATAAGGCATAAGAGTAAGTGTGCGTGTTATGGTGTTATGCACATGAACTGTATGAGCCGTAAACCTGTACATGTCCACTGTCTTTTTCTCTCATATAAGAAGAAGCCAGTGTTTTTCCTCTCTTGTTTTTGAGAAACTTAGTCACTCCAACATAGTCGTGGCCAAAGACAAAGGGCCATCTGAGAGTAACGAGTTTTTGGTCCATCCTGTTTTTTTTCCTGTCTTTCAAGGGCACAGCTGTGTGGAGATATGAAGAGAACAGACACTAGCTTTAGCAACAGCAACAATTCTATCAGCAGAAAGGAGTAACAAAACTGGCGTTATCACTTGTTTGTACACTATGTTCCCATCATGATCTACAACACCTGCTAAACTGTCAGGTAGACAAAGGTTATAAAAGTTGAGACCCAACTCTTGTTAGTTGGGCTCTTAACTCTGCACCTTTTGAGTGATTGTTAACTGCTCCAGAATTGCAATTCTTATATAAAAAAGTGGTTGTTTAAAGAACCAGTCTCTTTTCCTTTCTGGTTAGAATTTGTGTGTGTGTGTGTGTGCGTGCGTGCGTGCGTAGGTAGGTAGCCAGGTCACTTGAGATCCAAGGCAATATTCAACGTTCATCCAGGTCCTCAGGACTTCCGAGATGCCTTCAAAACTGTTCACTAGGGGCAACGGTGACTTCTATTACCATCAATAAAGTTTGCGGCTTGCTAGGGCTTTGTAGATGGGAATGGTGAATGGGCAAAAGTCGCGAGATCTGGCTCTGAGGTTTGCTTGTTCAATTCCAGAGCTAGGCACAAATATTTATTCAATTGTTTAAACCCTATCTCATACCTCAACCCTTACCTTAACCTTTCTGAATTAATGCCTAAACTTAACCTTTCAGTTGTTTCATCCTGGACAGATGTCGAATACTGAAGTCAAACCGTGAGATTTTGTTGGTGTGTGTGTGCATGTGAAGGCCAGACAGTGCTTGCGTGCCTTCTTACTCGCTTACCCATGTGCTCATATACTTCCAAGCGGTGTGTGTTACAGCTAAAGATTGTTGCACATCAGTCTCAGTTTTAAACATTGATTCTCAGTGTGGGAATGGTGAGTAGTGTCAGTATTCAACAGTCATTCTAAGTTAGGGAGATAGAAGGAGAGTGAAGCTGACAGAGCTAGTTTGAAAGGAGAGCTGAGGAAGCCATCCAGTCTTATCAGAGTCAGAGGGCTGTATCTGTGTCTGTCTTCAAACACTGAGGATCAGACACTCAGTACTCTACAGTTGGTAGGAAGGCTGCCATACTGTAGAGCCATGAGAGAAAGAGAGACAGAGACAGTGAGACCGGACAACCTCTGAGCTCTGCTGATGTGAAAGGGAAAGAGAGAAGGATAGAGGGAGAGAAAGAGTAAGATGAGAGTCACTCAGTCAGGAGAGAAAGATTTTGGAGTATGAGACAGAGAGAGACAGAGAGAGACAGACAGAGAGAGAGAGAGAGAGAGAGAGAGAGAGAGAGAGAGAGAGAGAGAGAGGGAGAGAGAGAGAGACAGAATGGGACCTGCACACTCCACACTACATTGAGAGACACAGACAGACAGACAGACAGACAGACAGACAGACAGACAGACAGACAGACAGACAGACAGACAGACAGACAGACAGAATCACTCAGTCAGGATGGATTCAGAGAAAGGAATGCTATGTTTGAGTCTGACTCAGCCTCAGCACCCCTCGGTCTGTTTGAAACCAGATCAGATAACATGAAAAAGAGAGTTGGAGAAACTCCACTGCTCAGTGGTATGTGGACTGTGCTTTGGCAAATTGGGTGGGGTTATATCCTGCCTGGTTGTCCCTGTCCAGGGGTATCGCCGGACGGGGCTGGATGGGGCCGAACGGGGCCACAGGGTTCAACTGTTCTGGCTGCCGCTATGAAACACTGAACTGTTCACCGGACGTGCTACCTTGTCCCGGACCTGCTGTTTTCGACTCTCTCTCTCTCTCTCTCTCTCTCTCTCTCTAACGCACCTGATGTCTCGAACTCTGAATGCTTAGCTATTTAAAGCCAACTGACATTTACTCCCGAGGTACTGGCCTGTTACACCCTCGACAACCACTGTGAATATTATTTGACCCTGCTAGTCATCTATTAACGTCTGAAAATCTTGAAAAACAATCTGGCCTTAATGGCCATGTACTCTTATAATATCCAGCTGGCACAGCCAGAAGAGAACTGGCCACCTGTAGTAGGAAGTCCCTTGGGGGTATACGTACCTATGTATGACATGCGAGGGTTAGGTTAGTAAACATGCTGGAGCTAGAACCTAGTTGTCATGCGTCCTTATTTTAGACAATACTACATGGTGTCAGAAGTGGTTTTAATAATCACATAAACGTGAAGGACGTACCAAGTACATCATACATTCAGGCTGTTTCAAAGCAGGGAGGGCACAGTGTTGGAGATAAAACAGCGTATATCACTATTTTGCTAGCTAACGAGCAAGGACCAAGTTTAATTGTATTTATTTTATTTCGCCTTTATTTTGCCAGGTAGGCTAGTTGAGAACAAGTTCTCATTTGAAACTGTGGCCTGGCCAAGAGAAAGCATAGCAATTCGACACATACAACAACACAGAGTTACACATTGAATAAACAAAACATACAGTCAATAATACAGTAGAAAATAAATAAATAAATAAATAAAGGGGGGAGTATAAATAGACTGAGTGCAAATGAGGTAAGATAAGGGAGTTAAGGTAATAAATATGCCAGATGTGCAGAAGATGAATGTGCAAGTAGAGATACTGTGGTGCAAAGGAGCAAGATAAATCAATAAATACAGTAAGGGGATGAGGTAGATGATGGGCTGTTAACAGATGGGCAATGTACAGGTGCAGTGATCTGTGAGCTGCTCTGACAGCTGGTGCTTAAAGCTAGTGAGGGAGATATGAGTCTCCAGCTTCAGTAATTGTTGCAGTTCGTTCCAGTCATTGGCAGCAGAGAACTGGAAGGAAAGGCGACCAAAGCAGGAATTGGCTTTGGGTGTGACCAGTGAGATATACCTGCTGGAGCGCATGCTATGAGTGGGTGCTGCTATGGTGGGGCTTTACCTAGCAGAGACTTGTAGATAACCTGTAGCCAGTGGGTTTGGCGACGAGTATGAAGCAAGGGCCAACCAACGAGACCGTACAGGTCACAGTGGTGGGTAGTGCATGGGGCTTTGGTGACAAAACAGATGGCACTGTGATAGACTGCATCCAATTTGTTGAGTAGAGTTTTGTAGGCTATTTTATAGATGACATCGCCGAAGTCGAGGATCGGTAGGATGACCAGTTTTACGAGGGTATGTTTGGCAGCATGAGTGAAGGATGCTTTGTTGTGAAATAGGAAGCCGATTCTAGATTTAATTTTGGATTGGAGATGCTTAACCTGTTGCGTCTACCAAACCCGGATCCGGGATTCTATTTACAGACCTAAGCTCATTACCATAACGCAACGTTAACTATTCATGAAAATCGCAAATGAAATGAAATAAATATGCCATCTCTCAAGCTTAGCCTTTTGTAAACAACACTGTCATCTCAGATTTTCAAAATATGCTTCTCAACCATAGGAAAACAATCATTTGTGTAAAAGTGGCTAGCTAGCGTAGCATTTAGCGTTAGCATTAGCGTTAGCATCCACCACGCAAGATTTCAACAAAAATAAAAGCCTTCAAATAAAATCATTTACCTTTGAAGAACTTCGGATGTTTTCAATGAGGAGACTCTCAGTTAGATAGCAGATGCTCAGTTTTTCCAAAAAAGATTCTTTGTGAATTCGAAATAGCTCTTTCTACATCACATTTGGCTACCAAAAAAAAAACGAAAATTCAGTCCTCAAAACGCGAACTTTTTTCCAAATTAACTCCATAATATCGACTGAAAACATGGCAAACGTTGTTTAGAATCAATCCTCAAGGTGTTTGTATGGTCGGAAGAAAGTACATCGGATGTAAACCTAGGCATTGAGAAATTATGAGAGAGACATAGTCTCTAGAGACGTTTAAACCAGGTGATGTCATCGCATATGTAAAAGTTGGAAAAACATGGTTGGTTAAGGCATATTGAGCAGGGCTAGAGGCTCTACAGTGAAATAAGACAGTAATCACTAACCAGGACAGTAATGGATGAGGCATATGGATATTAGAGAGAGGCATGCGCAGCCAAGTGAACATATGGGTCCAGTGAGTGGTTGGGCTGGCTGGGGACACGGCGATTCAGACAGTTAGCAGGCCAGTGCTAACAAGCTAGCAGTTAGTAGAACGGGGCTAACAAGCTAGCAGTTAGCAGACCATGGCTAGCAAGCTAGCAGTTAGCAGACCAGGTTAGCAAGCAAGCAGTTAGCAGACCGGGGCAAGCAAGCTAGCAGTTAGTAGACCGGGACTAGCAAGTTAGCAGAAGGGACTTTGGGGGACGACACAATGGAGGTAAGTCCAGTCGTGGATTAGTAGGGTTCCAAGAAGCTGTAGGTAGCTAGCAGGCCACGTTTAGCAGAATGGGCCTTCAGCGGACGTCGCGCCTGAGGGGCCTGTTGGAATTCTTGGGCAGATTATGTCGGTTTTCCAGTCGTAGAGGGTCGGCGGGGTTCCCTGCCCTGTACTGGCAGTAGAAGGGGTCCGGATATTGTATCCCAGGAGGTGGCTTCGGTGGTAGCCCAGGAGCCCTAGCCGGGCTAGCTTCAGGCTAATTGGTGCTTGTTCCGGGATGGAAACGCTAGCCAGGAGTAGTCACCCGGGATTTCGGTTAGCTAGTTGCTTAGATCCAGCTGAAAATGTTCAGAGTTTGCGGTAGGAATCCGGGGATATGGAGAGAAAAAATTAGGTCCATTATGCTCTGCTTTGGATTTTATGGACATTCAAAACTGGCCGAAATGGATCAGGCGCTTTGAAAGGAACAGGGTAGCATCAGGCTTAAACATGAAAAATGAGCCATTTCAAGTTAATACACTGATCTACTCTATGGATGATGAAGCAGAGGATATATTAAATGCTTCATCGTTGACTAAGGAAGAAAAACTTAACTTCTTCGATATAGGGGGCGCTCTTTTAATTTTTGGATGAAAAACGTTCCTGTTTTAAACAAGATATTTTATCACGAAAAGATGCTCGACTATGCATATAATTGACAGCTTTGGAAAGAAACCACTCTGACGTTTCCAAAACTGCAAAGATATTGTCTGTGAGTGCCACAGAACTGATGTTACTGAAAAAACCCAGATAAAAATACAATCAGGCATTTTTTGAAACCACCTCATGGCAATGACTCCTTATATGGCTGTGGAGGAGCTAGGAGTCAGCTTACCTTTTCCACGTTTTCCCCAAGGTGTCTGCAGCATTGTGACGTATTTGTAGGCATATCATTGGAAGATTGACCAAAAGAGACTATATTTACCAGGTGGTCGCTTGGTGTCCTCCGTCGCAATTATTGCGTAATCTCCAGCTGCAGTATTTTTCCGTGTGGCTCTGATGAGAAACCGACTGCCAGGAATGATTTTTCATCGAATTGAATTGTGAAAAACACCTTGAGGATTGATTCTAAACAACGTTTGCTGTTTCTGTCGATATTATGGAGCTAATTTGGAAAAAAGTTTGGCGTTGTAAGTGACTGCATTTTCGTTTTTTTTTCTTAGCCAAACGTGATGAACAAAACGGAGCTATTTCTCTTACACAAATAATATTTTTGGAAAAAATGAACATTTGCTATCTAACTGAGAGTCTCGTCATTGAAAACATCCGAAGTTCTTCAAAGGTAAATGATTTTATTTGAATGCTTTTCTTGTTTTTGTGAAAATGTTGCCTGCTGAATGCTAGGCTTAATGCTATGCTAGGTTATCAGTACTCTTACACAAATGCTTGTGTAGCTTTGGTTAAAACATATTTTGAAAATCTGAGATGACAGTGTTGTTAACAAAAGGCTAAGCTTGTGATTCAATATATTTATTTCATTTCATTTGCGATTTTCATGAATAGGAAACGTTGCGTTATGGTAATGAGCTTGAGGCTATGATTACGCTCCCGGATACGGGATTGCTCGACGCTAGAGGTTAACTACAGTGCCATAAAGACAGTTTTGAAACGCATTTTGTAGTGAGACGCAACATTATATTTGAGAGAGCTAGCTTTAATATGCGCAAACAGGAGCAGGGTGAAACCACCAACAGTTTTATCAAACTTGCAGAACATGTCAGTTTGGCGCGCTCAGGGAAGAGCTGATCCGCGATCGGATTGTAGTCGGAATAAGAAATATAGCACTTTCTGAAAAGTTAGAGTTGGATTCCCAGTTTACCTTGTCCAAAGCTGTTAATCTGACTATTCTCTCATCATCGATTTGATTACTTATTTAAGCAATTTCTGTTTTTTCTTATAGTTGTGCAATGTCGGTGAGCCATATCAATCTTTTTTTTATGTTACTTCTTAATCCCTATGTTAACTAAAATTGTTTTCTTGAGTGTACTTTTAAGAGCTGAGATTTACTTTGAAGTGGAAAGTGTAGCAATACAGGTGAAATCAGTCATTGACACAAACATTTGGCATCGCAGGGAAATTGGATTTCTGTGAGTTCAAATCCCATATGTTGAATAATAATGACTTTATAATTGAACTTGCACAATGTAATCATGAATGTAAAATATGTATGTTGAAAGCATTGTATGTTAAAAGCAATGTGTGTAACTAGTTCCATTGTCTTTTTTTTCAGGTAAGATGCCCAAATAATAAGTTAGAGTTGAATGAACATATGAGACAACTTGAGAAAACACATAATTTTAAGTTGACTGAATTTGTGCCTACAGTGTTAAAGTTTGGTGTGTGTGACAGTGACACAGTTTGCTAATCAGGCAAACTGTGTGTGTGTGTGTGTGTGTGTGTGTGTGTGTGTGTGTGTGTGTGTGTGTGTGTGTGTGTGTGCGTGCGTGTCCGTGCGTGCGTGTCCGTGTGTGCGTGCATGTGTGTGTGTGTGTCTGTGCCCTGTCCACTGATAGATTTGTCTATGAGTAGCGTTCACAGGGATAAAGATTACCTCTCGCTGTAATTGGTCAGATAACATCCATAAACTACACAGGTAATCTTTCCTCCGTTCATTAAGATCTGATCTACGACCTGCTCCTGCTGTGGAGATCACAGGCCTTCATTAACTCTACCTGCTGTCCTATCTGATCTAGGGCCTGGGCTGCAGTAATTATCTCCCACCCTGACAGACAGACGGATCAATATTAACTGATATGATAACACTGTGTCCCTCAGCAGTTTCTCACACTATGGTGTTTGGGTTTTTAAGTGTGTGTTGATGATGTGGCTCTTTTTTACCACCACATAGCAGTGAATTAGTCGTCTTCCCTCCTCTTTCCCTGTCACTAACTATATTCTCAATGCCTTCAGAATGCAACAGACATGCAGATACTGTACAATATATGAAGTCAACTCTGTCTACAACTCTGTGAATTTGAAGTAAAACTGTTTCACCACAGAGTTCCGTATTCACCATATAAAGCTACAGATTGATCAATCACTCAATAAAATGTATTTATAAAGCCCTTTTTACATCAGCAGATGTCACAACGTGCTATACAGAAACCCAGCCTAAAACCCCAAACAGTAAGCAATGCAGATGTAGACGCACTGTGGCTAGGAAAACTCCCTAGAAAGGCAGGAACCTAGGAAGAAACCTAGAGAGGAACTAGTCTCTGAGGGGTGGTGTAGCATTATCTAAAATAAGGACACATGACAACGAGGTTCTAGCTCCAGAATGTTTACTAACCTAACCCTCACATGTCATACATAAGTACGGATATCCCCAAGGGACATCCTACTACATCTTCTCCTCTCCCATGAACAAGAACTCAACATGCATAACCATTGAAGCACAACTGAAATGTAATTTGGAAACCAGTATTATTCTATAACATGCTACTTCACATCCTGAAACAGTATGAAAGCATTAAATTACACAGTATGAACATTAACTTAGGTACAGTCTCTTTTTGCTGGGTATGGTCCCCAATAGTATGTTTTCTTTTCACGTAACATAGTCTTTCAGCCACTCTGGTGGCTTCACATCCCTTTTTGGGCGTGCTTGTGGCTCTGTGAGCATTCCCTCTCCTTCACCCTCTTTTTGTGCATTTTCTGTGGCCTCAGTCTGTGTGGCTGGTAGATCTGGAAGAGCTCTGAGGTGTGTTTTGTTCCTTTGTACCTCTTCTGACACTGTGTCCACCACATAGGAGCGTGAGGCATCCGCTTTCCTCAGCACTATTGCTGGTGTCTTTGAGTTTGTAATCCACACACGTTGACCTTCGGCAGCTCTGGCCTCTCCGTTGCACGGTGTCTCCGATTAAAGTCTCCAGTTTGTGTTTGTTTCAGCCATTTGTCCCGCTCAGCAAAGGCCTTCCTGTTAGGCCATCGGGGTTTAAACTGGGCCGGCGAGACAGGCAATGGGGAACGCAGCCTCAGCAGGAGACGCCCATGATGCAGTGGTGTAACTCTGTAAGCTAACAGAGCCCTGTATGTATCCTTGTTCTTTTTCAGCAGTCCCTTGACTGTTTTCACAGCTCTCTCTGCCTCACCATTACTCTGTGCAAGGTAGGGGCTACTGGTCACATGTGTGAAGTCATATTCTGGGGCAAAAGCAGAAAAGGAGTTTGCAAGAGAACTAGGGAGCGTTATCTGTGTCGTGTCTTTGGCTATGCAGGATTAAGTGATATGACATGCTATTCTGTAAAATCCTTTCTCTGTAATTAATATTACCTGATTGAGCTAATCATGTAAATATAATTAACTAGAAAGTCGTGGCACCACAAGATAATATTTATAGCGCTGTTATCTTCCGAATAAACTCTTAAAGACCTAGTAATATTTTACATCAATAGCAGTCAATATTAATCGTCACCTTATTTCAGTCTCATCTGAAAGTTTTAAATTCTTGGTTATCTTCACAAACCCTGGCTAACAAGTTGAATCAGCAATACAAAATTGGGTTTAATTATTTATTTACTAAATACCTAACTAATCACACAGAATTACATATACACAGAATGAAACATATCTTGATTACAAATTATGTCATAAAGGAAAACGTCCCTAGCGGACGGAACAGATATGACAGCTGGTTACACAAAGAAAAGGGGTCTGGGTTTGAGTGAAAGAGCGGGAAGACTGAAGAACAAAGGGAGAAGCGATGTCTCTATTGGGCCGTAGGCAGCTACTCTATCATAAATACAGAATCTTATGCATTCTATATTACCTCCCATTTGGAAAAGGAAAATGCAATAAATATTTACTCTGAGCTGCGCTTCAGTTGGTTGGTGGTAGATGGAAGGCCGTGTTGCCCAACAGAGTCCTTTGAAGAGTGTCTCTGGTGGTGAACGGGAAACGTTGTAGTGTCGTCGTTGTGTGGTAGACGGGATACTCTGTCTGTCCTCTCCTAGCCCACGTTTACAGCGGCCGCAGCTAACTCAACGGCTAGGAGGTATCACTTCTTTAGCGAATAAGAGTTCAAAGTTCATACCATTCGCAACCAAAGCTCACGCTGAGTTATTATAGCTCGTTCTGTAGTTATTATCTGAACCCTTCTGACATTGGACCGTCATGCTAATGTACACGAAAAAGGAGGTTACATTTTCGTCAAGGGCTTATATAGTGGAGGGAGAAGGGTCTGTTTCATAGTTTATAACCCATGTCTCTTCACAGGGGCAGGCCACTGATTGAGCAGAGCCCTAACCTTATGAAAACCCAAATCTCTCATTTGGAAACTAAAATTACGTCATCTTTTCACAAATAATTTTATATTTAAACATTTGAATTGCATAACAATTCCATGTGAATCTGATAACTATAATGTGTAGACTTTCCCAGATACAGTTTAGGTCGTTCTGTCATCAGTCATAATGTCTCAGATGACAACCGAACTGACATCATATTAATTAAGTACCAACGCATATTTTCAACTGGTTCAATTACCGAAATATGGTTCCTTTCCCTCCAATTGTTTGATGTTCCCAGACTCTTTATGTTTAACAAAGGCTATTCAAGAGTCCCTCTGTAGTCAAGAGAGCGGGAAGGGAGAAAGGTATTTATGGGGGGGTCATAAACCTTACCCACAGGCCAACATCATGACATCAGTAACCAGGACCTCAGAGACCACTTGCCTGGAAAAAAGTACTTTAATCCATTGATAACTTTAGCTGATGTGGTTATGGGTGTCTTTGCTATTTCAATGTATCTTGAATAGTAATCTACCACTAGCAGATAAGTGTCATTTTTCCAATAGAACATATCCGCCCCTACCTTTTGCCATGGCCATTTTGGCAGCTCCGTTGCCATTATTGGTTCCAGATGAAAAGGTTGACATTTTGTACAGATCTCACACTGGGCCACCAGCTTGGCAATCTGAGTACTCAGACCAAGCCACCACACTGACTGTTGAGCCCTTAGTCTGCATTTGGTTATCTCCATGTGTCCCTCATGCACTCTGTCTAGCATTTCTGGTTGTAGAGTCTCTGGGATAACTATCCGTTGTCCTTTCTTGAGAAGGTCTCCATTACAGTGGAAGTCACTTTGGTGCACCCAAAAGGGCTTCAGCAGCTGAGGCAATTCCTCCTGCCTGGGCCATCCCTTTTTGTACTGCTGCACTATCTGTCGGCAGATGAGGTCTCCTTGTTGCTCCTCTGAAATCTGCTGCAATTTGGTCTGAGATGCAGGTAGGCTGTCCCTTACTGCATTAATGGACACCTGTACCTCCCCCACTAGACATCACTCCTCCTCTGATAATGGAGAGTGCGTCTGCTGTGAGAGTGGGGCCCTGGAGAGTGCGTCTGCTGTGATCAGTGCCTTCCCTGTCACATACACCATCTTGTAGGTGAACCTCAGTAATCTGAGGGAGAAGCGCAGAACTCTGGGAGGCAAGTCGTCCAGTGCGTTTGTCCCTAACAGAGCCAACAGCGGTTTGTGGTCAGTCTCTGCTGTAGACTGCAGGCCAATAAGGTATTGGCTGAGCCTTTCCCATGTGATAGCCAACGCCTCCTTCTCCACTTGTGCATACCTTTGCTCTGTGTCTGATAAGCTTCGGGAGATTTATGCTATTGGACACCACTCCATATTGTCCTGCATCTGTGTGAGGACCGCCCAGAAGAAGATGATGCATCTGCTGATACCTTTGTCTTAGCGTGGGGACGGTACTGGGCCAGAACTCTTTGTGAGGCCAGGTCTCAATTTGATTTTGTCAAACGCCACCTGTTGCACGTGACCCCATGACCAGTCATTCTCTTTCTCTCAGGGGTTTGGTTGCATCTGAAAAATGTTGGAGGAACTTTGCCACATATGTGGCTATTCCTAAGAAGACCCTGACTTCAGCCACATTCTGGAGTATGGGCATATCTGTGATGGCACTGATCTTCTCCGGGTCAGGCTCTATTCCAGCTGCACTGATTTTGTGTCCCAAGAACAAGACCTCTGACTGTGCAAAGGTACATTTTTCATTGGGTGTCAGGCCAGTCTCCTGGAGTCTTGTCAGAACTGCTGTGAGCCTTACATCATCTTCTGCTCTGTCCCTTCCGCACACAAGCACATCGTCCGTGTGGACTATGACGCCACTCAGCCCATCCAACAGCTGGGACATGCGTCTTTGGAAATGCTCAGTACCGGAAGCGATTCCAAATAGCAAAATATTAAAACAGTAACTGCCAAACTGTGTTATAAACTTTGTGAGTGCCCTACTCTCTGATGACAGCGGTATCTGCCAGAAACTTGAGCTGGCATCCAGCTTTGTGAAGACTTGTGAGCCATCCAACTGAGCCAGTGACTGCTCCACTGATGGTAAGATGTGTCTCTCACTGCAGAGTGCCTCATTAAAGTTAGTCATGTCCAAACAGATCCTTTTGTCCCCATTGGCTTTTGGGACCACTATCATCCCTGCACACCAGTCAGTGGGACTCTCTATTTTAGACACCGCCCAAATTTCTTCCATCCTCCCCAACTCTTCCTTCACTCTGGTAAATAAAGGGATAGACACACTGCGGGGGGTAGTAAGGGCATAGGGGACTGCATCTCTTTCAGGCCGATTTTGTAGTCACCTTCTATCCTCCCTAGACCAGAAAACACTCACCTGGGTCCTCCAGTTCGCTCACTCTCTCAATGAGTTGCAATGCTTCAATTGCTGGCAGCCCCAGCAACGGTCTGGCCAGAGAGTCAATGACAAAGACAGGCTGGATGGCACTTTTGTCTTTACTCTCCAGTTGAATCCCCAACTGCCCTACCACTGGTAAAATCTTATTACTTGGCCTGTACACTTTTTTTGTTTGTAGAGAGCAAAGGGCCATCTTTACTATAGCTATACAGCCTTGTTGGGCTAGCTGTCACTGCTGCCCCAGTGTCTAGTTTAAATGACACAACCTCCCCATTGAGTTTAATGTCTGAATGCCAGCCAGCATTGTTTTCCCTTACTTCTCATAGAATGATGCTGTCCTGCTGTACCTCCTCTGAGACCTCATGCATTTGCTTTAATCGACAGACAGCTGAAAAGTCTCCTCTCCTGTGACATTTCCTGCATTCCACATCCTTTGCTGGGCAATCTTTCCATCTGTGGAAAGGGGATATCCCACATTTGCGACGAACACTTGAACTAGCTACTGGTGCTGTCTGTGATTGTTTTCTCCACATCTGTCTCTGTTCTGTGTTCCCCTCCATTTGTTTAGCTCGGTATGAAAATGCATTTATTTCCTCACTCTCTTCGCTCTGCAAGGAGCTGCTGTCGAGCAGCATCGTCTTTTTACTGTCTCACTCTGCTTAACCTGGTTAACTTCTTGAGAATACTTGACACGCAGACGTCCCAAGTATGCCCCTGGAAATGCAAATGCGCTACGCTAAATGCTAAATGTACTCGTTACAACTCAATCTTTGATCAAAATTCACAAGCAGGGTATTGAATTAACTGATAACTGACAAAGAAATGGTGGTGTAGCAGGAAGATTGGAATGCAATGAACCAAGAGGCAGTGAGTTTAAATCTCAGGTGAGGATATGTCGATTAAAACTATTTGGGATCGGGATTTTCAGCAGCATTTTCACTTTTGGATGAATAGCGTGCCCAGAGAGAACTGCCTCCTACTCTGTCCCAGATGCTAATATATGCATATTATGTGATTTTCTGGATTTTTTTTCTCATTTTGTCTGTCATAGTTTAAGTGTACCTATGATGAAAATTACAGGCCTCTCTCATCTTTTTAAGTGGGAGAACTTGCACAATTGGTGGCTGACTAAATACTTTTTTGCCCCACTGTATATATATATACAGTATATATATATATATATATTTTTTTTAAATTTATTTTATTTATTTATTATTATTATTATTATTATTTTTTTTTTAATTGTTTTATTTTTTATACAGTGTATGTGTACCAAGTACTGATAAAAGGTTTAGAGCTACAGGGCCACAGCTCTCCTGACTACAGACAAGCACTGAGTCTTCTTATCAGGATGCAAGATACACGCACACACAGACACACACTGCGCCCTCGGTGGAAGTCCTCATTTTGAGGAAAGTGGGGAGAGAGGAAGAGGAATACAGACAGCTTTATGAGCAGGGCATGTTTCACATAGAAACACATAATGAGAAAACCCTGAGAGAGGACAATCAATTGCACACACGCCACAGGAGGTTGGTGGCACCTTAATTGGGGAGAACGCGCTCGTTCGAATGACTGCAACAGAATAAGTGGAACGGTAACAAATACATCAACCACACACACCCACTCCCACTCCCACACACACACACACACACACACACACACACACACTGAGAGGTCGAGCGTGACAGAGGA
The DNA here is from genome assembly GCF_045791955.1 of Oncorhynchus clarkii lewisi. Taxonomy (NCBI): domain Eukaryota; kingdom Metazoa; phylum Chordata; class Actinopteri; order Salmoniformes; family Salmonidae; genus Oncorhynchus; species Oncorhynchus clarkii. The sequence goes on along the minus strand of NC_092151.1, from coordinate 78,213,660 downwards.
ATATCACTCCTCTTTAATAACTCACCTCTCAGCCACTCACCCTCCGTGTTTACCCAGAAGGCACCATGGCAGGGCACCGAGCCACTGAACAGGGGAGGATAGAGGTGCATAAATCACCCTCAAGGCACCCTCATGAGATGTCTGGAGAAGACAGCAAGGCACCCTGGGACAGAGCCATGGTTAGCAGCACAGATCTACACACACTGTGGAATGGACAGACCAGGTCTGCGTCCCACATTGCACCCTATTACCTATATTCACTACTTTTGACATGGTCTATTAAGGCTCTTGTCAAAGGTAGTGCACTTTGTAAGGTATAGGAATAGGGTGCCATTTGGGATGCAGACCAACTCCTTCCGATGAGGTCAGTAAAGCCACAGTGTTGATAGATTGTTGGCTCCTAGAATGACTCACGTGTTGTCTGTCAGCTTCATGAATAGTGATTTGAGTGTCATTCATTTGCCACTGTTAGGAAGGATCTCTAATATGCTGCAGGTGGAATGACCAGTATGGCTGTAACACACACTCACAGACACACATAAACACACCAACAAGCTATCACATTCTCACTTCAGAATTTGAGGTTTGTCCATGAATGCCAAATTTCGAAAGTGTAAGCATTTACACCGAAAGGTTAAGGTCAGGGTTAAGGTTTGAGATGGGGTTAAAATAAAAATGCGTGCCTAGCACTGGGATTGAATACGTGAGCCTCGGAGCCGGAGCTCGCACCTTCAGCCATCCTCCATCCCTTTCCACAACACCCTAGCAAAACCTAACCCTACTTCACAGTTGCCCCTTGTGGCCAGCTTTGAATCAACTCCCGACGTCCTGAGTACCTGGACAGATGTTGAATTTTGACTTGGATCTTGAGCAACCTGACCGCACACACACACAGACCAAGACTCAGCTGCAGGTGGCTGACCCATCAGGGTCTGACTCAGGTGGCCCCTGTCATGGATAATCCCATTGTCATGGTGACAGGCTAAACACGACCTGGCGGGGGGCTCTCTGCGGGTGACAGCTCGGTAACGCTGGGCCAAACAGGTGTCAGCGACACGTTGGATTGGCGACCTCTTCGTCGTGGCCAGGTCCCCCTGTCGTCTGTGTGTGGGAAATGACCAGGGTACACAGAGAACGTTCTGGCAGTTATCTATATCTCCTTGTCCTCCCTGTCCTCCTGGTACCTCTCTGGCTGGTGCATGTTAGCTAGGCATCAGTTAGCATTATGTCCTTTATCATCCTGGCTGTGATTTTCCTTAGGGTTGATAGAGAGAGAGAGAGAGAGAGAGAGAGATGAGGCGGGTGTGTGTGCGTGTATGTGTGTGTGTTTGTGCATCAGTCCACAGCAGACAGACAGAGGCAGACTCCCTCGGCCCTGCTTACCCAGCAGTTATCCCCACGGCAACAGAGCAGCAGCCCAGTGATGCATGGACATGATGAGTAATGGCCATGAACACACACTGGTTCTGTCCACAGCCTCACACACACACACACACACACACACGCACACGCACACACACACACACGCACACATGCACAAACACACACACACACACACACACACACACACACACACACACACACACACACACACACACACACAAACACTTCCTCCCCCCATGTACTGTACAGTACCTGAGTCTGTCTGAGTCTGTCTGAAGCCTACAAACCAGACAAAGACCCATTGGACATCAATCTCCTTCAAGAGAGAGGAGTGAAAGAGTAAGGCTAGGGGGTGAGTGGAGTGGGGTGGAAAGAGTAAGGCTAGGGGGGTTAGGGGAGTGAGGGGGGGAGGCTAGGGGGGTTAGGGGGAGCGGGGGGAGAAAGAGTAAGGCTAGGGGGGTGAGGGGAGTGGGAGGGAGAAAGAGCAAGGCTAGGGAGGTGAGGGGAGCAGGAGAGAGGGATAAAGAGTAAGGCTAGGGGGTGAGGGGAGTGGGAGGGAGAAAGAGTAAGGCTAGGGGGTGAGGGGAGTGGGAGGGAGAAAGAGTAAGGCTAGGGGGGTGAGGGGAGCGGAAGGGAGAAAGAGTAAGGCTAGGGAGGTGAGGGGAGCAGGAGGGAGGGAGAGAGAGAGAGAGTAAGGTTATGGGGGTGAGGGGAGCGGGATGGAGAAAGAGTAAGGCTAGGGGGTGAGGGGAGTGGGAGGGAGAAAGAGTAAGGCTAGGGGGGTGAGGGGAGTAAGAGGGAGAAAGAGTAAGGCTAGGGGGGTGAGGGGAGTGGGAGGGAGAAAGAGCAAGGCTAGGGAGGTGAGGGGAGCAGGAGGGAGAAAGAGCAAGGCTAGGGAGGTGAGGGGAGCAGGAGGGAGGGAGAAAGAGTAAGACTAGGGGGGTGAGGGGAGCGGGAGGGAGAAAGAGTAAGGCTAGGGAGGTGAGGGGAGCAGGAGGGAGGGAGAGAGAGAGAGAGAGAGAGTAAGGTTATGGGGGTGAGGGGAGCAGGAGGGAGGGAAAAAGAGTAAGGCTAGGGGTATGAGGGGAGCAGGAGGGAGAAAGAGTAAGGCTAGGGGGTGAGGGGAGCAGGAGGGAGAAAGAGTAAGGCTAGGGGGGTGAGGGGAGCAGGAGGGAGAAAGAGTAAGGCTAGGGGATGAGGGGAGCAGGAGGGAGGGAGAAAGAGTAAGGTTATGGGGTGAGTGGAGCAGGAGGGAGGGAGAAAGAGTAAGGCTAGGGGGATGAGGGGAGCGGGAGTGGGAGGGAGAAAGAGTAAGGCTAGGGGGGTGAATGGATTGGGAGGGAGAAAGAGTAAGGCTAGGGGGGTGAGGGGAGTGGGAGGGAGAAAGAGCAAGGCTAGGGAGGTGAGAGGAGCAGGAGGGAGGGAAAGAGAGAGAGAGAGTAAGGTTATGGGGGTGAGGGGAGCGGAATGGAGTAAGAGTAAGGCTAGTGGGTGAGGGGCGCAGGTGGGAGAAAGAGTAAGGCTAGGGGGGTGAGGGGAGCAGGAGGGAGGGAGGGAGAAAGAAAAAGGCTAGGGTAATGAGGGGAGCCGGAGGGAGGGAGAAAGAGTAAGGCTAGGGGGGTGAGGGGAGCAGGAGGGAGAAAGAGTAAGGTTAGGGGGGTGAGGGGAGCAGGAGGGAGAAAGAGTAAGGCTAGGGGGTGAGGGGAGCAGGAGGGAGGGAGAAAGAGTAAGGTTATGGGGTGAGGGGAGCAGGAGGGAGGGAGAAAGAGTAAGGCTAGGGGGATGAGGGGAGCGGGAGGGAGGGAGAAAGAGTAAGGCTAGGGGGGTGAGGGGCGCAGGTGGGAGAAAGAGTAAGGCTAGGGGGGCGAGGGGAGCAGGAGGGAGAAAGAGTAAGGCTAGGGGGGTGAGGGGCGCAGGTGGGAGAAAGAGTAAGGCTAGGGGGGTGAGGAGAGCAGGAGGGAGGGAGAAAGAGTAAGGCTAGCGGCGTGAGGGGAGCGGGAGTGGGAGTGAGAAAGAGTAAGGTTAGGGGGGTGAGGGTAGCCGGAGGGAGAAAGAGTAACCCTGGGCGGATGAGGGGAGCGGGAGGAAGGGAGAAAGAGTAAGGCTAGGGGGGTGAGGGGAGCAGGAGGGAGGGAGAAAGAGTAAGGCTAGGGGCGTGAGGGGAGCGGTAGTGGGAGGGAGAAAGAGTAAGGCTAGGGGGGTGAGGTTAGCCGGAGGGAGAAAGAGTAAGGCTAGGCGGGTGAGGGGAGCAGGAGGGAGGGAGAAAGAGTAAGTCTAGCGGCGTGAGGGGAGCGGGAGTGGGAGGGAGAAAGAGTAAGGCTAGGGGGTGAGGGGAGCAGGAGGGAGGGAGAAAGAGTAAGGCTAGGGGGTGAGGGGAGTGGGAGGGAGAAAGAGTAAGGCTAGGTGGGTGAGGGTAGCCGGAGGGAGAAAGAGTAAGGCTAGGGGGGTGAGGGGAGCAGGAGGGAGAAATAGTAAGGCTAGGGGGGTGAGGGGAGCAGGAGGGAGGGAGAAAGAATAAGGCTAGGGGCGTGAGGGGAGTGGGAGTGGGAGGGAGAAAGAGTAAGGCTAGGGGGTGAGGGGAGCAGGAGGGAGGGAGAAAGAGTAAGGCTAGGGGGTGAGGGGAGTGGGAGGGAGAAAGAGTAAGGCTAGGTGGGTGAGGGGAGCGGAAGGGAGAAAGAGTAAGGCTAGGGAGGTGAGGGGAGCAGGAGGGAGGGAGAGAGAGAGAGAGTAAGGTTATGGGGGTGAGGAGAGCGGGATGGAGAAAGAGTAAGGCTAGGGGGTGAGGGGAGTGGGAGGGAGAAAGAGTAAGGCTAGGGGGGTGAGGGGAGTAGGAGGGAGAAAGAGTAAGGCTAGGGGGGTGAGGGGAGTGGGAGGGAGAAAGAGCAAGGCTAGGGAGGTGAGGGGAGCAGGAGAGAGGGAGAAAGAGTAAGGTTAGGGGGTGAGGGGAGCGGGATGGAGAAAGAGTAAGGCTAGGGGGTGAGGGGAGTGGGAGGGAGAAAGAGTAAGGCTAGGGGGGTGAGGGGAGCAGGAGGGAGAAAGAGCAAGGCTAGGGAGGTGAGGGGAGCAGGAGGGAGGGAGAAAGAGTAAGACTAGGGGGTGAGGGGAGCGGGAGGGAGAAAGAGTAAGGCTAGGGAGGTGAGGGGAGCAGGAGGGAGGGAGAGAGAGAGAGAGAGAGTAAGGTTATGGGGGTGAGGGGAGCAGGAGGGAGGGAAAAAGAGTAAGGCTAGGGGTATGAGGGGAGCAGGAGGGAGAAAGAGTAAGGCTTGGGGGTGAGGGGAGCAGGAGGGAGAAAGAGTAAGGCTAGGGGGGTGAGGGGAGCAGGAGGGAGAAAGAGTAAGGCTAGGGGATGAGGGGAGCAGGAGGGAGGGAGAAAGAGTAAGGTTATGGGGTGAGTGGAGCAGGAGGGAGGGAGAAAGAGTAAGGCTAGGGGGATGAGGGGAGCGGGAGTGAGAGGGAGAAAGAGTAAGGCTAGGGGGGTGAATGGATTGGGAGGGAGAAAGAGTAAGGCTAGGGGGGTGAGGGGAGTGGGAGGGAGAAAGAGCAAGGCTAGGGAGGTGAGGGGAGCAGGAGGGAGGGAAAGAGAGAGAGAGAGTAAGGTTATGGGGGTGAGGGGAGCGGAATGGAGTAAGAGTAAGGCTAGTGGGTGAGGGGCGCAGGTGGGAGAAAGAGTAAGGCTAGGGGGGTGAGGGGAGCAGGAGGGAGGGAGGGAGAAAGAAAAAGGCTAGGGTAATGAGGGGAGCCGGAGGGAGGGAGAAAGAGTAAGGCTAGGGGGGTGAGGGGAGCAGGAGGGAGAAAGAGTAAGGTTAGGGGGGTGAGGGGAGCAGGAGGGAGAAAGAGTAAGGCTAGGGGGTGAGGGGAGCAGGAGGGAGGGAGAAAGAGTAAGGTTATGGGGTGAGGGGAGCAGGAGGGAGGGAGAAAGAGTAAGGCTAGGGGGATGAGGGGAGCGGGAGGGATGGAGAAAGAGTAAGGCTAGGGGGGTGAGGGGCGCAGGTGGGAGAAAGAGTAAGGCTAGGGGGGCGAGGGGAGCAGGAGGGAGAAAGAGTAAGGCTAGGGGGGTGAGGGGCGCAGGTGGGGGAAAGAGTAAGGCTAGGGGGGTGAGGAGAGCAGGAGGGAGGGAGAAAGAGTAAGGCTAGCGGCGTGAGGGGAGCGGGAGTGGGAGTGAGAAAGAGTAAGGTTAGGGGGGTGAGGGTAGCCGGAGGGAGAAAGAGTAACCCTGGGCGGATGAGGGGAGCGGGAGGAAGGGAGAAAGAGTAAGGCTAGGGGGTTGAGGGGAGCAGGAGGGAGAAATAGGAAGGCTAGGGGGGTGAGGGGAGCAGGAGGGAGGGAGAAAGAGTAAGGCTAGGGGCGTGAGGGGAGTGGGAGTGGGAGGGAGAAAGAGTAAGGCTAGGGGGTGAGGGGAGCAGGAGGGAGGGAGAAAGAGTAAGGCTAGGGGGGTGAGGGGAGCGGGAGGGAGAAAGAGTAAGGCTAGGGGGGTGAGGGGAGCAGGAGGGAGAGAGAAAGAGTAAGGCTAGGGGGGTGAGGGTAGCCGGAGGGAGAAAGAGTAAGGCTAGGGGGGTGAGGGGAGCGGGAGGGAGAAAGAGTAAGGCTATGGAGGTGAGGGGAGCGGGAGGGAAAGAGCAAGGCTTAGGGAAGACAAGAGAGTAAGACAAGAGAGCACGAGAACACACTTGTGTTATAATCCCCAGGAGGTGTGGAAAAAGGCTGAAATAGCAAGCTCTTAGCTCTTAGATGAGGTACAGACAGACAGACAGACAGACAGACAGACAGACAGACAGACAGACAGACAGACAGACAGACAGACAGACCGGATGGACACACACACACACACACACACACACACACAGAGCCGGATTAAGAAATCATAGTCCAGCGGCTTTGTTTTAGCTTTTTAAACACATTTCATGCAATTCATTATCATTTACATGACAAAAACATTAGCTGAATATTTTTTAATACCACACAAATGACTGAAATGAGTGGCTACTCTGACACTGAAAAACTGATTTCAATCTGGTCTTGAATTCAAACAAATAGCTCAGGCCCATGACGCAGACTGTACAATATTAGGAGGCGATATATACAGTAGATACAGTGCATTTGGACAGAATTCAGACCCATTGACTTTTTCCACATTGTATTAACTTATTCTAAAATGCATTAATTTCTCACATGTGCTCCCTCTCCGGCATCTCGGGTCACCAGGCTACTCGTTATGGCGGACACCTGTCACCAACGTTACGCACATCAGCGCATAATGACACTCACCTGGACTCCATCACCTCCTTGATTACCTGCCCTTTATATGTCTCTCTCTTTGGTTCCTTCCCCAGGCGTCATTGTTTTTGTTTCAGTTTCATGTCTGTGCGTTGTTCGTGTGTGTTGTTTTCTGTTATGTTTCGTTCATTTATTAAATTATTCACTTCCTGAACTTGCTTCCAGACTCCCAACGCACACATTACAGAATGACTCTTCACCACAGGGAGCATCAGAGAGTGTCCTCACCAAACAACACAATACCCCATAATGAAAACAGGTTTTTAGAGTTCTTGGTAAAAATAAAATGTAAAAACACATTTACATAGGTACTCAGACCCTTTTCTATGAGAGTCAAAATTGAGCTCAGGTGCATCCTGTTTCCATCTCATCCTTGATTTCCACAACTTGATTGGGTCCACCTGAGGTAAGTTCTATTGATTGGATATGATTTGGAAAAGGCACACACCTGTCTATAAGTTGCCACAGTTCACAGTGCATGTCAGAGCAACGAAGGAATTGTCCACAGAGCTCTGAGACAGGACTGTGTCAAGGCACAGATCTAGGGAAGGGTACCAACATTTTTCTGCATCATTGAAGGTCCCCAAGAACACAGTGGCCTCCATCATTCTTAAATGGAAGAAGTTTGGAACAACCACTACTCTTAGAGCTGGCCGCCCGGCCAAACTGAGCAATAGGGGGAGAAGGGCCTTGGTCAGGGAGTTGACCAAGAACCCGATGGTCAATCTGACAGAGCTCCAGAGGTCCTCTGTGGAGATGGGAGAACCTTCCAGAAGGACAACCATCTCTGCAGTACTCCAACAATCAGACCTTTATGGTGTGAGTGGCCAGACGGAAGCAACTCCTCAGTAAAAGGCACATGACAGCCCGCTTGGAGTTTGCCAAAAGGCATCTGAAAGACTATCAGACCATGAGAAACAAGGTTTTCTGGTCTGATGAAACCAAGATTGAACTCTTTGTCCTGAATGCCAAGCATCACATCTGGAGGAAACCTGGCACCATCCCTACGGTGAAGAATGGCAGTGGGAGTGTCATGCTGTGAGGATGTTTTTCAGCGGCAGGGACTGGGAGACTAGTCAGAATTGAGGGAAAGATGAACGGAGCAAAGAACAGAGAGATGCTCGATCAAAACCTGGTACAGAGTGCTCAGGACCTCAGACTGGGCCAAAGGTTCACCTTCCAACAGGACAATGACCCTAAGCACACAGCCAAGACAACTCAGGAGTGGCTTCAGGACAAGTCTCTGAATGTCCTTGAGTGGTCCAATCTAACATCTCTGGAGAGACCTGAAAATAGCTGTGCAGCATCGCTTCCCATCCAACCTGACTGAGGTTGAGAGGATCTACAAAACTCCCCAAATAGAGGTATGCCAAGCTTGTAGCGTCATACCCAAGATGACTCAAGGCTGTAATCACTTCAACAAAGTGCTGAGTAAAGGGTCTGAATACTTATGTAAATGTTTTTTTTTGTTTGTAGTACATTTGCAAAAATGTGAAAAAAATATTTTTGCTTTGTCATTATGTGGTATTGTGTGTAGATTGATTATACATTTTAGAATAAGGCTGTAACGTAACAAAATGGGGGAAAAGTCAAGGGGTCTGAATACTTTACGAATGCACTGTATATCATAGGCTACAGTAGGATACTAAATCAAATTTCCAGTGGCACGGTGACTCACCGAATGATAAAGATGAAGCCATAGGCTACTTACGATGATGGCCGATGCACTTGTTGTGGCAACAGCTTATCTCAAGATTAGCTACTTTGAAAAACGTTGCTGCGGTTTTCTCGAAATTGCTTGTAATGTAAAGATTAGTCTTTTGTTTTTAGCAGTAGGCAATTGCTTTCGTTTTTCCCGGCATTGTATTTTGAAATCTGCAAATGGCAAAACAGCAGCTGCAACCAACCATGGAAATACACTGAACAAAAATATAAATGCAATGTAAAGTGTTGGTCCCATGTTTCATGAGCAAAAATGTTCCATGCCCACAAAAAGCTTATTTATTTCAAATTGTGTGTGCAAATTTGTGTATTTATTATTTATTTATTTAACCTTTATTTAACTAGGCAAGTCAGGAAGTCAAGTACATTCCTGTTATTGAGCATTTCTCCTTTGCCAAGATAATCCATCCACCTGACCGGTGTGGCATATCAACAAGCTGATTAAACAGCATGATCATTATATACAGTAGGTGCACCTTGTGCTGAGGACAATAAAAGGCCACTCTAAAATGTGCAGTATTGTCACACAACACAATACAACAGACGTATCAAGTTGAGGGAGCATGCATTCACATGGTGACTGCAGGAATGTCCACCAGAGCTGTTGCAAGAGAATGTAATGTTAATTTCTCTACCACAAGCCACCTCCATCGTAATTTTAGAGAATTTGGCAGTACGTCCAACCTTCATCACAAGCGCAGACAACATGTAACCATGCCAGCCCAGAACCTCCACATCCAGCGTATTCACCTGCTGGATCACCTAAGACTAATCACCTTGACAGCTGATGAAACTGTGGGTTTGCACAACACAAAACCCACAATAATTTCTGCACAAACAGTCTCAGGGAAGCTCATCTGTACGCTCATTGTCCTCACCAGTGTTTTGACCTGACTGCATTTCAGGTTGTAAACAACTTCAGTGGGCAAATGCTTTCCTTCAATGGCCACTGGAGAAGCATGCTCTTCATGGATTAATCCTGGTCAACTGTACCAGGCAGATAGCAGTGTGGGGCGAGCAGTTCGCTGATTTTTATTATTGTTTATTTTATTGTTTATTTTATCTTTATTTATCTTTATTTAACTAGGCGAGTCAGTAAAGAACAAAGTCTTATTTTCAATGACAGCCTAGGAACAGTGGGTTAACTGCCTTGTTCAGCGGCAGAATGACAGATTTTCACCTTGTCAGCTCTGAGATTTCTTGCAATCTTTCTGTTACTAGTCCAATGCTCTAACCACTAGGCTACCTGCCGCCCCGACGTCAACATTGTGAACAGAGTGCCCTTTGGTGGCGGTAGGGTTATGTTATGGTCAGGCATAAGCGATGGACAACGAACACAATTGCATTTTATCAATGGCAATTTGAATGCACAGAAATATCGTGACGAGATCCTGGCCATTGTCATGGGCCATTGTCATGTCATTCATCCGCCTCCATCACCTTATGTTTCAGCATGTTTCAGCATGTGTCGCAAGGAGTTGTACACAATTCCTGAAAGCTGAAAATGTCCCAGTTCTTCCATGGTCTGCACACTCACCAGGCATGTCACATATTGAGCATGTTTGGGATGGTCTGGGTCGACGTGTACGATAGCATGTTTCAGTTCTTCCCAATATCCAGCAACTTTGCGCAGCCATTGAAGAGGAGTGGGACAACATTCCACAGGCCACAATCAATAGTCAGATCAACTCTATGCGAAGGAGATGTGTCGCACTGCATGAGGCAAATGCTGGTCACACCAGATACTGACTGGTTTTCTGATCCACGCCCCTACCTTTTTTTAAGGTATCTTTGACCAACAGATGCATATCTGTATTCCCAGTCATGTGAAATCCATAGATTAGGGCCTAATGAATATATTTGAAATGTAACTCAGTGAAATATTTGAAATTGTTGCGTGTTGCATTTATATTTTTGTTCAGTGTATAACCCATAGATGACAGTTCCCTTTCAAGTCAGGACTGGCAACCATTGCTAGTGTACCCATGAGTTTAACAGTCAAATTTCCATGGTCAGAGGTTACAAAATCCTTCTATGGATTATATGTCTATGGCCAAAATGAAGAAACACTTGATTCTCTCTGTGCATTTTCCTGGCATGGTTTAGGGCCACTTGTACAACCTATGCCAAGGTGCATTGATGTATTTTGGCAGCTCGTGGTGGCCCAACACTTTACGTTAGTGTTTCCTTCATTTTGGCAGATACCTGTAAAGCTTCAAATCTACACTTATTTTTTATTAACTGTTGATCCTCTGTGGTTAAATTATGCTCTCTAGTGTATTTTGAACATTGAGAGCGGGCTCCTGAAAAAATGACCAAATTATTATTTTTTGGGCCTTTTGGGCCCGTACGGGCTTGGGCCTAGCCCCAGACTCACACAACTGACCAGTCACATTTATTTATTATGCAGTTCATAAATTTTTTTATTCATCAGTTACCCAACCAAGGCTGGGCCCCCCAGTTTCCCAAGTTGACCCCCCACCTCCTCTCCTCCCTCATCTGATGATTAGCAGAGCGGCAGCAGTAGGCTGTCTACACTCATTAGGCTGTCTACACGGGATCCTGAGTCTTCCTGTGGTTGGCGGTTGGCGGTTGCATTGGAAAAATATTAAATATATACTACATATATAATATATACTGTATGTATAATATATATATACATTTATTGATTTATTTTTCTTCTTCTTTATTAAAACGTATTATGCTGCGCCTTGGGCCAAGAGACTACAGCCCCACTAAATCCCTGCACGCACGCACGCACGCACGCACGCACGCACGCACGCACGCACGCACACACACACACACTCAGTCCCAATGACCATTCACTCAGTCCCAATGACCATCGAGCCATGCAGGGAGCCTCATAATCAGCCATCCCAGATAATATAAGCCTCTGGTTGCATTTACAATTCTGATATTTTTTCTACTAATTGGCCTTTTGACCAATCACATTTGATCTTTTCACGTCAGAGCTTTTTCAGAGCTGATCTGATTGGTCAAAAGAACAAATAGCATCCCAAATGGCACCCTATTATTCCCTATATAGTGCACTACTTTTGACTAGGGCCTATAGAGCTCTGGTCAAAAGTAGTGCACTATATAGGGAATATGCTGCCATTTGAGACAAAGCCTTGAAATAAAAATAAGATTTATATCAGTAAAGTGAGTTAACGTTTCCTCAGACATCGCTATGAGCCTATGAATGTTAGAGAGCAGCAGCAACAGCTCCTCTCCTCCTGAAGCTATCAGCCCGCTGATTGGTTCATAAGCTTGGTATTAGGAGCAATCCAATCTGTGTAATAGCCAGGGTGTGTGTGTGTGTGTGTGTGTGTGTGTGTGTGTGTGTGTGTGTGTGTGTGTGTGTGTGTGTGTGTGTGTGTGTGTGTGTGTGTGTGTGTGTGTGTGTGTGTGTGTGCGTGCGTGGTTTTGGGTTTGTGTGTGTCTAATGGCGAGGGGATTCCATTGGATTTGCTCCAGTCATCCCGCCTCCAGGCCTAGCTATCAGCGAGCTAGTTGGCACGATTAGACATCCAGCCAGTCAATGCGGGAACGCTTAGCTGTGTCATTTTCATAGACCAATGCTTACTCTGAGTGTGACTGTTAAGGCTTCTTTTATGTCCCTGTAAGACCCCAAAGATATACCTGTAGAAACACAGAAGAAATATTACTCACACACACATGAAAACACAGCTGTTTAATATCCCTTAATTTAATATCACTGGTAGTGCAGAAACACATTCGTCCGAGCAGGGAACTTGCATAATAAAACACACTTCATTCGAACTATTCTGTCATAAAAACCTTCAACTAGGAAATACAGTAAGTCATTCAGTGCCAGAGCCAAAACATAATCATTCTAAAAATGTATGGAAAAAGACTTGAGCATGTGATCCTCAGACACTATTTCCATCTGTCTTTTCTTCATTTACACTGTCCTTCCTCTGAGCTTCCTGGTTGTGCTGAAACAGCATAATAATCTCCATGAAAAGGTTGAGTGAGGTTAACTGTTTTTTTTCCATCTTCCTGTCTCCTCGTCTTCTGATCTCTTTTAACAGATGCAGACATCAAGACTCATGAGGTCTAGGCAGTAGGATCCGAGGGTCTCTCCCAGTGATAGGCAGTGTGGTGTCAACAAACATTTTAAAAAGTGACTTTTAGAGCAACTTCTGAATTTGCTGTTTATATACAGTACCAGTCAAACATTTGGACACAACTACTCATGCAAGGGTTTTTCTTTATTTTTACTATTTTCTACATTGTAGAATAATAGTGAAGACATCAAAACTATGAAATAACACATATGGAGTCATGTAGTAACCAAAAAAGTGTTAAACAAATCAAAAAATATTTTATATTTGAGATTGTTAAAAGTAGCCACCCTTTGCCATGATGACAGCTTTGGACTCTCTTGGCATTCACAAATCAAATAAAATCAAATTGTATTGGTCACATGATAAGCAGATGTTATTGCGGGAGTAGTGAAATGCTTGTTTTTCTAGCTCCGACAGTCCAGTAATATCTAAAAAGTAATATCTAACAAATTACACAACATATACCCAATACACACAAATCTAAGTAGGAATGTATTAAGACTATATACATATGGACGAGTGATATAAGAGCGCAACGGACTAACATACAGTAGAATAGTATAGAACAACAGTATATACATATGAGATGAGTAATGCCAGACATGTAAGCATTATTAAGTGACTAAGATACTGTGGAATAGTATAGAAAACAGTATATACACATGAGATGAGTAATGCCAGATAGGTAAACATTAAGTGACTAAGATACCATAGAATAGTATAGAATACAGTATATACATATTAGATGAGTAATGCCAGATATGAAAACATTATAGAAGTGACTAGTTTTCCATTCCTTAACTGAGCCAATCAGTTGTGTTGTGACAAGGTAGGGGTGGTATACAGAAGATAGCCCTATTTGGTAGAAGACTAAGTCCATATTATTGGAAGAACAGCTCAAATAAGCAAAGAGAATCGACAGTCCATCATTACTTTAAGACATGAAGGTCAGTCAATCTGGAAAAATTCAAGAACTTTCAAAGTTTCTTCAAGTGCAGTCGCAAAAACCATCAATCTCTATGATTAAACTGGCTCTCATGAGGACAGGAAAGGAAGATCCAGAGTTACCTCTGCTGCAGAGGATTTTTTGTTCAAACTGTGTGCCGCCCTATGGGACTCCCAATCACAACCAGATGTGATACAGCCTGGATTCAAACCAGGGACTGTAGTGACGCCTCTTCCACTGAGATGCAGTGCCTTAGACCGCTGCGCCATAAGGGAGCCCAAAGTGTGCGAAACTGTCTTTAAGGCGAAAGGTGACAACTTTGAAGAATATCAAATATAAAATATATTTTAATTTGTTTAACACTTTTTTGGTTACTACATGATTACTACATATTATTTCATAGTTTTTATGTCTTCACAATTCACAATTCTACAATGTAGAAAATAGTCAAAAATTAAGAAAAACCCTGGAATGAGTAGGTGTGTCCAAACTTTTCACTGGTAATGTACAGTGGGGCATAAAAGTATTTAGTCAGCCACCAATTGTGCAAGTTCTCCCACTTAAAAAGATGAGAGAGGACTGTAATTTTCATCATAGTTATACTTCAACTATGACAAACAAAATGAGAAAGAAAATCCAGAAAATCACATTGTAGGATTTTTTATGAATTTATTTGCAAATTATGGTGGAAAATAAGTATTTGGTCACCTACAAACAAGCAAGATTTCTGGCTCTCACAGACCTGTAACTTCTTCTTTAAGAGGCTCCTCTGTCCTCCACTCGTTACCTGTATTAATGGCACCTGTTTGAACTTGTTATCAGTATAAAAGACACCTGTCCACAACCTCAAACAGTCACACTCCAAACTCCACTATGGCCAAGACCAAAGAGCTGTCAAAGGACACCAGAAACAAAACTGTAGACTTGCACCAGGCTGGGAAGACTGAATCTGCAATAGGTAAGCAGCTTGGTTTGAAGAAATCAACTGTGGGAGCAATTATTAGGAAATGGAAGACATACAAGACCACTGATAATCTCCCTTGATCTGGGGCTCCACGCAAGATCTCACCCCGTGGGGTCAAAATGATCACAATGAGCAATGAACAGTGAGCAAAAATCCCAGAACCACACAGCGGGACCTAGTGAATGACCTACAGAGAGCTGGGACCAAATTAACAAAGCCTACCATCAGTAACACACTACGCCGCCAGGGACTCAAATCCTGCAGTGCCAGACGTGTCCCCCTACTTAAGCCAGTACATGTCCAGGCCCGTCTGAAGTTTGCTAGAGAGCATTTGGATGATCCAGAAGAAGATTGGGAGAATGTCATATGGTCAGATGAAACCAAAATATAACTTTTTGGTAAAAACTCAACTCGTCGTGTTTGGAGGACAAAGAATGCTGAGTTGCATCCAAAGAACACCATACCTACTGTGAAGCATGGGGGTGGAAACATCATGCTTTGGGGCTGTTTTTTGGTTAGCTTTCACCCTAAAGCCTTTTTTGAAATCTGACACCTTGGCTGGATTAACAACAAGTTAAGCTTTATTTTGATGTATTGCACTTGTGATTTCATGAACGTTTAATATTTCTAGTAATTTAATTTGAATTTGGCGCTCTGCCATTTCACCGGATGTTGGCCAGGTCACACCATCCTAAGCCATAGCCCCACGCATCTCTTTAAGGATACAAACGTAAGGCCATGTGCTAAATAGACTGAGAAGTTCAGTAAGCAATGAGAGATTTCAAGACTAAAGGTAGTTAAAGCAGTAGCCTACAATAAGGAAAAACTCCAGATAAAAATACACTTGATCTAGTCCTTGGCATATATGCTAATCTGACTTTGGTTCAGTTCATTTCGATCTTCACATTACGTCTCTGGTAAACTAGTCACATGCACTGGATACAGAAGGTGTAAACGGTACAGTGGAATGGTTACTTGCAGAGAAGCAAAACCAAAAACAGAAAGTGTCCAGATAAAAATATATTTTAAATATTGTATCATTATTAAGTAGCCAGGTGGTTAAAGCACATAGCTGTATTCATTTATATCCACTAGATGGCACTGTCCCTTTTAGAGATCCATAAATACTGTGTGCAAGTGGTTATGGGATGGTGCATGCACAGTTTGTAAGAGTGAGAGCAAGCAATTACACTAGAGAGCTGTTGAGATTCATTGTGGGTCCAACAATACTTTAGATAGATTGACATGAGGATGTTAGCTTCTTGCTAGCTGAATACCAGTGATCTCAGAACCACATTATGGAGTTGATGATCATAACATTATTTGAAGCTGCTATATGGGTGAGATGAGGATCTACTGTTCGATGTGGGGTTAGGGTATCATGTGGACAGTGTGTTTAAAGCAGAGCCACTACCTTTTATACATTTCACTTTGTAATTATTGTACTGAGATTATTTTTTATGCACTTTACTAACATATTTATTTCACTTGATTGTGATTTAGACTGAACTTTACTTCATGGTGTCCTCACCTTGTGGTGATTTCCCTCCTACATTATCCTATTTGAAATGTAAGCTTCGACAACTCCAAATTAGTTTGTGTCCTGTGCTGGGTTTTACTTTTGCCAGGTTACACATTTTGATACCAGGAGTGCAGTTCTGATAGCTTTGTTAGGCTAGTGAATTGCATAATTTCGGCAGTGGTGAAGAGTGGTACTGGGCCAGAGCAATATGATGAAGGACTGTGCCAGGGGATCTGAGAATGGGCAATGAGGCCTGCCTGGGGTTGCTGTGGAACTTCTGTAACCAGACTGCCAAAATCCAGAGAACGCTGTCAACCATTGTAGATCATCGCAGAGCATCGGAGAGGACCATCTGCCACCACCTCCATCCATCTAGCAACTTTCAGAGATTGTCTCTACTCTACACTATATCATTGAACTGAGTTTGAGTACAACCATTTCACAATGTCAGAGTCAGCAGGTGATGGTGACGCGGCCCCAGGTGATGAGGGTAGCCCTGTAGTTGACTTACAGTTACAGATTGCAGAGCTAAATAGGAAATATGACGAAGCAATGGCAACAATTGCAGCTCTAGGTAATGGGTCCATAAGGTCATATGTGTATGTACCTAGAGAGTGTAAGATCTAAAGATGGATGGTTGGTTAGTTGATGAGTTCATGTTGATGAGTTCATTGAGGAGGTTGAATGTGTAATTTGAGCCAGAGATCAGAGTACTGATGAAAATGTACATTTCATACGGTCTCTGTTGAGGGGGTCAGCCTTAGAGGAAGTGTGGTTACGCATGGGTGGGGAGTCAAAGTAGCCCAGTGACCTGTTCTCGTATCTAAGGGGAGCTTATACAGAAAGTGCATGTCAGCTGTTGCACACCTTCTATGGCCGCCATTAGGGAGAGGGAAAGGATTTTCTTATGATTACTCACGTACACTATTGCATATACTTAGTTATGTACTGAAACAAGAACAAGACGCCATTCCAGAGGATAAAGTTGATAAAACTGTCAGAAACCAGTTAATTTTGTACATCATAGATCCTGCTCTTAAGAGGAAGTGGTGGAAGTTAGTCAGGAAGAGGCCTCAGTCTACTCTGATTGATGTACGTGAGGAAGCCATCACCTGGTCACTGGAGGTCCAGCCCAGTAACACAAAGGTTGTCAAGAGTAGGAAAGTGGTGTGTGACAAGACAGTGAGTGATTCTCAGTGTTCTGCCATTGATGTACGGGAGAAACCAGCTGTCACTTTGGAAGATGTTCTTAAAGTGGTGGCAGAGCAGATGAAAGCCATTGGGAAGCTAACAAACGCAGTCCAGGGTCTTGATCTGAACAAGTAGAAGACTGGTAATGGCACAGGTAGGAAACCTAGAGGAAAACTGTAGTTTACTGATGACGGTCAGCCCATTTGCTTCATGCAGTGCACAAAGAAGAGCATGTCAGCAAATGAGCACTACCAGGAAAGCAAGCATCCTAGGTTGCCAAGAGCCAGGCAATTCGGGAACAATATGTAGGCTTACCAGACAGTACTTGTAGTCGTGACAGATTTCTTGAGCACGCAGTGGGCAAACGTCCAGTTGCAGATCTCAATATTGGGGGGGGGGGGTAGCTGCAACCTGTTTTCTGGATACCGGGAGTGAAGTCATCCCTTACCTAGGTTACCTTAAGTTAGACTTAGAGACCATGGTGACAACTTTACCTGGGTGTGGCTTCCTGGTAGTCAAAGATCCTTAGCAGTCACAGACTACAGTACCAGGTTTCCTTGGAATGAATATCATCATCAGATGCCGACAACTAGTCCATGCTGAGTTTGACACAACTCTAGGTGTGAGTTGGATTCTGATTGGAGAGAAGCCTTTCAGCGAGTACAGAAATGATGTTATTGAAAAGTCTTCAGCTGCTGGTGTGCATGATGTGGCTGGTACAGTAGGTATACTGTACATGTACCTGCATCTTCCGTAGCCACAGTCTACGCAAGGGGTCTGTGGGACCCATTTTCAAACTTTCCTAAAATAAATATTATACAATTAATATTTTTTTCAACCTGATACTCAATGGCCTTAGCTAATTTTATGTGAAGAACATGTAAAATAACACATATTCATTGAGTGCACACTGTGCACTGCCCTACACATTGATATTACATATGTGGTGTTTGGATCCACTGGAAAAGTGTGTGTGTGTAGGTGAAAACATGTAAAAAATGAAATTAAAAGGTTTGCTGTTTGCCTTCACTCTGTCTTCCTCCTCCCTGGGCCTGCTGTTTTAACATAGCAGCAAGAACCTGTCTGACTCCCTACCTGTCTGCCTGTCTCCCACTTTTTTCACACTCTTTACCCTTTGTAGTGTGTGAAACACACACTGTCTTGTGGGAATCTGCACAATATTATTAAAACACATTATTAAAATACATTGTTAAAAATTCTGGCTTTTCCCACACTCTACCCCAGCGAGGTTCAAATTGTGGGAGAGACACAACAAATAAATAGCTATGCATGTGTGGCTCCTTTTCCACAATCAATCATTAAGGCAAACATAATCTCTGTCAGAGGGCCTTGGAAATCTTTTTTTTGCAGAGAGAGAGAAGCTATTGTCTAAGAAGTGTCTTCCACTTTGAGTGAGTATGAGTATCATGTCTCTGTCAATTCGCAGTCTGACAGAGAGTTGGAAGAAGGATGAGATTGACCCTCAGCCAGCCCCAGGACCAGCCTGTCATCAACCAGCTCATCAGCTGCCTGCAGGAGGAGAAATATTGATTTTAAAAAATGGTGAAACTGAATGGACTTCTTGCCCAAGGAATGAGCCACCCCGCATGGCTGCCAATGTGATAAGGATGCAACCAGGGCTGACGCAGAGGGCGGTTACTCATGTGCAGGACAAAAAGTCTTCTTTCGAACTGATGATTCCAGACACCATCCATAAAATCATTCTGGACTGCACTACTTAGGAGGGAAGGTGTGATTCTGGAAAGAGATGGAAGGAGATGGATCACTCATTTATCAACTCATTTACATACATACTTTGGGGTTCTTATCCTTGCTGGTGTTTTAAGATCCAATGGGGAATCCACAGAATCCCTGTGGGATGCAGAAACTGGCAGAGAACTTTTCCATGCAACAATGTCTCTGGAAAACTTCCACATTATTTCCGGGATTATCTGCTTCGATAACCGAGACACCAGACCATTTCGGCAGCAGAGAGACAAGTTAGCTGAAATCAGGTTAGTGTGGGACAAGTGGGTGGACCGCCTTCCCCTGTTTTACAACCCTGGTCCCAAACTTGCTGTTGAAGAGCAGCTTATGCCATTTAGGGGTCGCTTCCGCTTCAGTCAGTACATACCATCTAAACCTGCAAAATATAGAATCAAGATTTGGGCTGCCTGTGATGCTGCTTCATCATATGTGTGGAAAGTATACACAGGGAAGCCAGATGAATGAGCCTCTGAGAAGAACCAAGGGATGTCCTGGACGTGGCACAGGTACTCTGTGGCTGCAACATCACATGCGCTAACTTTTTTACTTCACACAAGCTGGGACAGCAGCTCCTCAAGAGGAAGCTGACGATGGTAGGAAAAAACAAGCCAGAGCTCCCATCTCAGCTGTTAAATACACGGAACAGGCCGATCAATTCCTCTAAGTTTGTGTTCACGGCCGACACGTCCTTAGTGTCTTACGTGCCAAAGAAAGGCAAAAATGTGGTACTCATGAGTACGCTGCATAGGGATGGGATAATGTGTGGCCAGGAACATCAAAAACCAGAAATCATAATGGATTACAATGCCACAAAAGGAGGGGTGGACAATTTAGACAAACTGGTGACTGGCTACAGCTGCAAAAGAAGAACCCTACTCTGGCCACGTGATATTCTTCAACATGTTGGACATCTCGGCGTACAACCAGTTGAACCCAGATTGGAACAAAGGGAAGCTCCAGAGGAGACGGCTCTTCCTTGAGGAGCTTGGCAAGGCATTGGTAAGACCTCAAATCCAGAGGAGACTACTCTTTCTTGAGGAGCTTGGCGAAGGCATTGGTAAGACATCAAATCCAGAGGAGACGGCTCTTTCTTGAGGAGCTTGGCAAGGCATTGGAAAGACCTCAAGAGGAGGATGCTGGTGCCACATCCGGCCGACCCACAGAACCAACAACTCCAATACCGGACAAAAGTGTGAGTGATGTTGTTGCATGTGTGGGTGTCTGACTCTCCTACCTTGGCCTGCTGTAAATAATATATGTGAGTGAGTGAGATTTTAGTAAAATTCCTGAGCTAAGTGTTTTCATCATTCTAGATTGCAGCCCGGTAGCAACAAGATGAAGTGCTGCGATGTATGTGGACCCAAGAAAGACAGGAAGACGCAGTACAAATGCATCAAGTGCAAGAAATACATTTGCAACACACACACACAGTAAAACTCTGTCCCTCGTGGTGTGTAGACCATTCTAAATTTGTGTTCAATGGGACTCATTTATCATTTCCATAAAATAGTGTATGTAAAATGTGTCCTTCAGTTCAAAGCAATTAACATCAATAGTGATGAAAACCTTGTTTAATTTATATTTGTTGAAGATAAACATGATTTATTCCACCCATGTCTTGATTATAATTGATTTTGGTGGTTTGTAATGGGCCTGCAACGTTTCAACAACTCATGCATGTTTCTATGAGTGACCTAGTCTTTCAGATACTGTTAGTATACTTAGATAACACTTGTGCTTGTGTTCTCTCCGATGTTCCAGGACCACTTGGAGAGACTTGAGGTTGTCACACCCTGATCTGTTTCACCTGTCCTTGTGCTTGTCTCCACCCCCTCCAGGTGTTACCCATCTTCCCCATTATCCCATGGGTATTTAAACCTGTGTTTTCTGTCTGTCTGTGACAGTTTGTCTTGTATAATCCAAGTCAACCAGTGTGTTTTTCCTGTGCGCCTGCCTTTTCTATTCTCCTTTGCTAGTCCTCCAAGTTTTGACACTTGTCTGTTTTGTAAACTCTGTACCTGCCTGCCTGACCACTCTGCCTGCCCTGTATTTGAGTGTGTGTTTCAGGAGATGGCTTCCGGAAATCCCCCAAGCAGCTGATTGGTCGACTCTGGGGCTAATTGGAGCTGACCCCGCCCTCTCGTCAAGTTACAGCTGTATCCCATTAGACTCCTTCTCCAGTTATAAAAGCCAGCATTCTGTTGTTCAGGAGAGAGATCATTGCTGAGAGATCATTGCAGAAAGATTATTGCTGAGAGATGATGATGATGATGATGATGATGATGATGATGATGATGATGATGATGATGATGATGGTGGAGGAGAGAGAGAGGAGGCTGATGGTTATATCATGTTGGTTGTTGCGAAGAGATTTGTTATGTTCTGTGTGAGTTTGTTGCTCAGTCAGAGCTTATTTGATGTCCTGTGTTTCTCAGTGTGTTTGTGAAATTGTTAAAAATATTCTGTTTCATTTGTTCCCAGGGGGGAAGGGGAAGGCACCTAGGGAGTGCTTAGGCAAGAGGCCCGCGGGCATACATATACCCGTAGTATATTCACTGTATCGGCACACTAGGTAAGACCTGGGCGGACCACCCCCTGTATTTTGGTTAGGGCACCAGGTGGTGGTAAGTAGTGGGTAGGCAGGTAAGGTAGGAGTGGGGGCTTTGAGATTTACTTTCTTTGCTTTGGTTCCGTCCAGCCCCTTTTCCCCACATTACCGTGTGACGGAATAAATTCCTTGTAAACGGTACCACTCTCTGCCTTTGTCATCCTTACTCGCACCTACAGTCCATACCTATTTCACTTCACGGGGAGCAGGGTGTTGCGTTCCCTCTTCACAAAAGGCGTGCGTAACAGATACCTTGTAATAATGGGCCCAGAAGTATGCAGTATATAAAACAAGATGAGTGAGGTGATGGTAAATAACCCACTTACCAGTATTTCCCTGGGTAAGTTGTGTTTAACAAGGCTAAAAAGGAAGTTTAGAATCCCTGTTTGACCGCACTGCCATGGATATATACAGAAAAAAAGACAAGGAAAGCTATCTTCTCTGGTGGTGTAGTAGGTAAAAGACTCAAATGTTGTGGTGAAACTTAAATATAACATTTTCTACACGTTCTTCAAATGTTCTGAGGACCTTCAAGACAAGGTAAAATGTATATTGCATGAGTATTATGTTAAACCTAAAACAAATATGCTATGAACGTCAAACATGTCCCCACATGTTACCACAACCTAAGGAAACATTCGGGGAACCATTAAAGAACAGACAAATGTGACATGTTTTTATAAATAAATTGATTTTTTTCCAAAAAGCATCAATGTTTTTTGGGATGTTAGGTAAAAACCTAACTAGAAATTAATAGGAATCTTAGGTAAATGTTCCCAGTTTGCTATGATAGCTTTCTTTGGAGATGCTCCTTGTTTGACTTCAGGGGTCTCACCCCTTGTTGATATACAGTGCCTTCGGAAAGTATTCAGACCCTTAGACTTTTTCCACATTTTGTAACTTTACAGCCTTATTCTAAAATTGATTACATTGTTTTTTCTTTTCATCAATGTAAACACAATACCCCATAATGACAAAGCAAAAACAGGTATCTATACATTTTTGCTAATTTATTACAAATAATAAACTGAAATATTATGTTTGCATAAATATTCAGACACTTTACTTAGTACTTTGTTGAAGCACCTTTAGCAGTGATTACAGCATCGAGTCTTCTTGGGTATGACTCATCAAGCTTGGCACACATTTATTTGGGGAATATTTTCTATTCTTCTCTGCAGATCCTCTCAAGCTCTTTCAGGTTGGATGGGGAGCGTCGCTGCACAGTTATTTTCAGGTCTCTCCAGAGATGTTCGATTGGGTTAAAGTCTGAGCTCTGGCTGGGCCACTCAAGGACATTCAGAGACGTGTCCCGAAACCACTCCTGCGTTGTCTCGGCTGTGTGCTTAGGGTCATTGTCCTGTTGGAAGGTGAACCTTAACCCAAGTCTGAGGTCCTGAGTGCTCTGGAGCTTGTTTTCATTGAGAATATCTCCATACTTTGCTCCATTCATCTTTGCCTCAATCGTGACTAGTCTCCAGTCACTGCTACGGAAAAGCATCCCCACAGTATGATGGTGCCATCACCATGCATCACCGTAGGGATGGTGCCAGGTTTCCTCCAGATGTGATGCTTGGTATTCAGGCCAAAGAGTTCAATCTTGGTTTCATCAGACCAGAGAATCTTGTTTCTCATGGTCTTAGTCTTAGTCTTTAGGTGTCTTTTGGCAAATTACAAGCAGGCTGTCATCTGCCTTTTACTGAGGAGTGGCTTCCGTCTGGCCACTCTACCATAAAGGTCTGATTGGTGGACTGCCGTGGAGATGGTTGACCTTCTGGAAGGTTCTCCCATCTCCACAGAGGAACCCTGCAACTCTGTCAGAGTTCTTGGCCACCTCTCTGACCAAGGCCCTTCTCCCCTGATTGCTAAGTTTGGTGGGGTGGCCAGCTCTAGAAAGACTATTGGTGAATTCCAAACATCTTACATTTAAGAATGATGGAGGCCACTGTGTTCTTGGGGACATTCCATCCTGCAGAAATGTTTTGGTACCCTTCCCCAGATTTGTGCCTTGACACAATCCTGTCTTGGAGCTCTAAGGACAATTCCTTCAACTTCATGGCTTGGTTTTTGCTCTGACATGCACTGTCAACTGTAGGACCCTATACAGTATATACAGGTGTGTACCTTTCCAAATCATGTCAAATCTATTGAATTTAGCCACAGATGAACTAGAATAAAGTTGTAGAAATATCTCAAGGATGATCAACGAAAACAGGATGCACCTGAGCTCAATTTCGAGTCTCATAGCAAAGGGTCAGAATACCTATGTAAGTAAGGTATTTCTGTTTTTTTATGAATGTGCAAAAACTTCTGAAATCCTGTTTTTGGTTTGTCATGGGGTATTGTGTGTATATTGCTGAGGGCTTTTTTTTAATCTAATCTATTTTAGAATAAGGCTGTAACGTAACAAAATGTGGAAAAGGTCAAAGGGTCACAACTATATATTGTGTATACTGTACTGTACATATCCAGTTCCCAATTTGGGATGATGTCACATTGCACTCTCCTGCATCCATAAATATTTTATCTGAATGAAGATAACTATCATCGTTAATTTCTTTATTTACTATAAAGGAGGGATGGAGGCAGGGGGGGAAGGAAGGCAGATTAAAGGGGGGGGGGGAGAAGTGACAGAGAAGGAGAGGCAGCTGTACAGGCAGTGGGAGCAAAAAGGGGAAGGCAGGAAGAAACAGGGAGAGACCAAAGGAGACACTGGTAGGGGATGGAAGTGTTGGAGGGGGTAGACAAGATTGGATTTAAGGCCAGCCACCACTCCCTAATTTTAATTTGTTTTATTTAATGTAATTTATGATTTTTTTGTAAATTTACTCCTAAAATGACATACCCAAATCTAATTACCTGTAGCTCAGGACCTGAAGCAAGGATATGCATATTCTTGATGCCATTTGAAAGAAAACACTTTGAAGTTTGTGGACATTTAACATTTAACATAGGATACAACTATAACTGTTATATAAATATAACACATTAGGTAAAACATGATTTTTTATATTTTCTATACCATCTTTCAAATGCAAGAGAATGGCCAATGAATGACTTAGGAATCTAGGCGCAATTTAGATTTATGTATGTACAAAGTTTTAGACAGATCCAACGAACCATTGCATATCTGTTCAAAATGTTGTATCAAGACTGCCCAAATGTGGTTTATTAATACATTTTCAAGTTCCTAATTGTACACTCTCCTCAGACAATAGCATGGTATTATTTCACTGTAATAGTGTGTGTGTGTGCGTGCGTGCGTGCGTACGTGATGGTGATTTAGGTGTCAAATATAAAACAGCCAAGCTGCTACTGGGTGGGCTATTAACGGTTCAAAATGTTGTATCAAGACTGCCCAAATGTGCCTAATTGGTTTATTAGTACATTTTTAAGTTCATAATTGTGCACTCTCCTGAAACCATAGCGTGCGTGTGTGTGTGCGTGTGTGTGTGTGTGTGTGTGTGTGTGTGTGTGTGTGTGTGTGTGTGTGTGTGTGTGTGTGTGTGTGTGTGTGTGTGTGTGTGTGTGTGTGTGTGTGTGTGTGTGTGTGCGTGTGTGATGGTGATGTAGGTGTCAAATATAAAACAGCCAAGCTGCTACTGGGTGGGCTATTAACAGGAGAGACAGACATGATCAATCATCTCTCTCTCTCTCTCTCTCTCTCTCTCTCTCTCTCTCTCTCTCTCTCTCTCTCTCTCTCTCTCTCTATAATTCCTTTAATATCCTCCCTTTATCTATTTATTCCTCTTTTTCTCTCAGATTGTATAACAACTAGGAATATGCATGTATAGCTCATGTACTTCTTCTTCTTTAAAATAGTTTTTTTTTACCCCCTTTTACTCTCCAATTATGTTATATCCAATTGCGATCCAATTACTATCTTGTCTCATTACTCGGGAGAGGTGAAGGTCGAGTCATGCGTCCTCCGAAAAATGACCCGCCAAACCGCATTTCTTAACACCCGCCCAATGTGTTAGGAGCCCGTAAATCGGCAGCCATCACTTTCGGCGCAATTACTAGCCCAGCCAAACCCTCCTCCAACCTGGACGACACTGGCTCAATTGTACGCTGCCCTATGCGACTCCCGGTTACGACACAGCCTTGGATTGAACCCGGGTCTGTAGTGACGCCTCAAGCCCTGCAATGCAGTCCCTTAGACTGCTGTGGCACTCGGGAGGCCTGTTCTTCTTATTTCTGTTTCTCGTGTTTTTGTTCTACTTGACTTTTTTATTTATGTTTTATAGTACTACTGCATTGTTGGAAAAGAGCAAGAAAGGCACTGTACTAGTGGACATAGTACAACAATAAATTTGAAAATGTGTGTTGTTATGGCATGGGTCAGCTGTGGAGTCAGTCATATCTGCAAATATAAAAAAGGAAACAGAAATTAAAATATTAAACAGTTGTCATTCAGATAAATCATTGTCTCCATGGTTGTGTGCCAAATGGCTCCCAATTCCTTATACTGTGCATTACTTTTGACCAGGGCCTATAGAAAATAGGGTGCCATTGAGGACACATATCCCTGTCAACGTAAGATAAATGCTGTGTCAGAAAGAATAAAGCCAAGGCGCTACTATCAGTCTCTGTCAGCTGATAACATCATCTCAGTGAAAACACGACAGCTCGTAATATGTTAAACTCCACTTGCTCTTTTCATTATCGAATAAAAATCACAACATGGACTTTGTGATTTCACACCAAAAATATTGCATTCGAAAGGATGACAATATTATTTTCTCACATTTGACCTTTTATAACACAATGGTTACCTTCTCAACTGGTTACCATCTCAACTGTTTAAATGGTATTTGAAAGCTCAGGAAATACTATATATCAAACTTCGATAAGAAAATGTTGTTATTTAACATGCCTACAAGAGGAGTATGACTATTTATTAGAAAAATCCCCCACAAACACACACAAGTACAAACAAAAACACACACACACACACACGAACACATGCAGACATAAGCACTAACACACCCACACTCACTCTCAAACAAACATATACACAAACACATACACACACACAAACCCAAACACATACAAACACACAAGCACAAACAAAAACACAAATACAAACACACACACACAGATATACACACACACACACTTCCATTGTGTTTCTTGGGTGGTTGTTTTGATGCCTGGAGGGACAAGTGAGTATGGGATCATTTCCTCTGAAAATGAAAAATACTCTAAATGTGTTTTATTGCCAATATCTCTCTGCCTCACCCACCCCCTTCTATTTCTCTATGCCTTTCTCTCTCTCTCTCTCTCTCTCTCTGAGTCTCTCCGCACTTGAAGCTAATGCATTTCCATCAGGCAGAGCAGAAGAACATTCAAACCTATATTTTTCCTCCCATCACTCTCCTTTCTGCTATATCAATTGGTCTCTTTCCTTCAAAGAGCCAAACTACGCAATTACTTAAAATCAAAGTAGTTATTGTTCTTAAGCTCTGAATTCAGACTGATATATTCAACACCTCACCTGCTCAATGAGTGAAAGAAAAACATATAATATTTTGAGACATGTATTGAGAAAACATTTCCAGAACACATTGACAAGGTGGAAGTTTGTATAGAGGCCTGTGTTAAAGAAGGTAATAAAGTCAGCTAGATGCTGTATAGCAGGGCTCTCCAACTATGTTCCTGGAGAACTAACATGATTCAGTTTAGCAAACAGCTAATTATTAGAATCAGGTGTGCTAGATTACAGGTGGAGCGAAACCCACAAGGCACAAGTTCTCCAAGAACAGGGTTGGAGAGCCCTGCTGTATAAGCACTGGGTTTACTACTGTAGGACTCTGAGGAAGACAGAGGGAGAACGAGAAGAAAGCAAGTAGCCTTGTCTGAACCAGAATGGCTATTCTACTGTTTCTGTAGCTTGAGTCAGCTTGATGTACAAGTAACAAGTACCCCCCCTGGACAGGATGACAGTCTATCGCAGGGCAACAGAGAAGATGAAATGAGGCTAATCCATGGGAAAGAAAGAGAACGTGAAGGAGAGTGAGAGGACACCAGAATGGAGGATGGGATATACAGGCTCAGGTTTCCTAACCGTCACAGTAGGCTCCATTAAATTACCTCTGTTAGTCGATTAGCTGTAGAGTTTAGCCTAGCGAAGGACGTCCTTATCATTCACTGCGGCTGAATCCAAAATGGCACCCTATTCCCTATATAGTGCCCTACTTTTTTACCAGGGCCCATAGGGCCCTACAGGGAATAGGGTGCTATTTCGGACACAGTAGGGCTTTAACCTTAACATAATGAGATGCAAGGACAAGATCTATTAAACTCACCAGGGAATCAAACTTTTAATTAGGACAATCTTCTTTAAGAAGAACATAACATAAACAAATAAAGGAGGATTATTAGTGAATGATTGATCAGCAGCCAGAGGAGCCAATGAGAAAATGAAGCTGGGGATTGAGTCCCAAAGGGTACCATATTCCCTTTATAGTGAACTACTACACAAAAAATAAATAAAGAGAGGGAGGGGGGGGGGGGGGGGGCTTCACCATCCAATCAAAGAGGTGATTTATACTGACACTTGGTAAGCAGCTTGGTAAGTCTCCTGGACAGCACAGGTGGGAATGAGTAGTATGTGTGTGTCTGTTTGCGTGTGTGTGTACCTGTTTCTGTGTGTGTGTGTCAGGCATTAAGGACTGTCCTGCTGAGTAGCTTGTGTTCTCTAATGAGTGTCCTCTGATAACGCTGCTGTTGTCCTGTTCTGTATGACAGATAGTCTCCGCCCCTCACCTCTACAGAAACTGCAGGGACACTCAATGACCATGTCCCCTAATCAACATGGACGACGGTGTCCTTCCATCCATTATCCTAGACATACTACACCGCTCCGACACTCGTCGGATGTGGCAGGGCTTACAAACCATTACAGACTACAAAGGGAAGCACAGCCGCGAGCTGCCCAGTGACACGAGCCTATCAGACAAGCTAAATCACTTCTATGCTCGCTTCGAGGCAAGAAACACTGAGGCATGCATGAAAGCATCAGCTGTTCCGGACGACTGTGTGATCACGCTCTCCGTAGCCGACGTGAGTAAGACCTTTAAACAGGTGAACATACACATGGCTGCGGGGCCAGACGGATTACCAGGACGTGTGCGCCGGGCATGTGCTGACCAACTGGCAGGTGTCTTCACTGACATTTTCCACATGTCCCTGATTGAGTCTGTAATACCAACATGCTTCAAGACCACCATAGTCCCTGGTACAAAGGCAACCTGCCTAAATGACTACAGACCTGTAGCACTCACGTCCGTAGCCATGAAGTGCTTTGAAAGGCTGGTAATGGCTCACATCAACACCATTATCCCAGAAACCCTAGACCCACTCCAATTTGCATACCGCCCAAACAGATCCACAGATGATGCAATCTCTATTGCACTCCACTCACCTGGACAAAAGGAACACCTATGTGAGAATGCTGTTCATTGACTACAGCTCAGCATTCAACACCATAGTACCCTCAAAGCTCATCACCAAGCCAAGGAACCTGGGACTAGACACCTCCCTCTGCAACTGGATCCTGGACTTCCTGACAGGCCGCCCCCAGGTGGTGAGGGTAGGTAGCAACACATCTGCCACGCTGATCCTTAACACTGGAGCTCCCCAGGGGTGCGTGCTCAGTCCCCTCCTGTACTCCCTGTTCACCCACGACTGCATGGCCAGGCACGACTCCAACACCATCATTAAGTTTGCTGACGACACAACAGTGGTAGGCCTGATCACCGACAACGACGAGACAGCCTATAGGGAGGAGCTCAGAGACCTGGCCAGGTGGTGCCAGAATAACAATCTATCCCTCACCGTAACCAAGACTAAGGAGATGATTGTGGACTACAGGAAAAGGAGCACCGGGCACGTCCCCATTCTCATCGACGGGGCTGTAGTGGAGCAGGTTGAGAGCTTCAAACTCCTTGGTGTCCACATCAACAACAAACTAGATTGGTCCAAATACACCAAGACAGTCGTGAAAAGGGCACGACAAAGCCTATTCCCCCTCAGGAAATTAAAAAGATTTGGCATGGGTCCTGAGATCCTCAAAAGGTTCTGAGCTGCAACATCGAGAGCATCCTGACCGGTTGCATCACTGCCTGGTACGGCAATTGCTCGGCCTCCAGAGCAAGGCACTTCAGAGGGTAGTGCGTACGGCCCAGTACATCACTGGGGCAAAGATGCCTGCCATCCAGGACCTCTACACCAGGCGGTGTCAGAGGAAGGCCCTAAAAATGTTCAAAGACCCCAGCCACCCCAGTCATAGACTGTTCTCTCTACTACCGCATGGCAAGCGATAACGGAGTGCCAAGTCTAGGAAAAAAAGGCTTCTCAACAGTTTTTACCCCTAAGCCATGAAACTCCTGAACAGGTAAACAAATGGTTACCCGGACTATTTGCATTGTGCCTCCCCCAACCCCTCTTTTACGCTGCTGCTACTCTCTGTTTAGCATATATGCATAGTCACTTTACCTATACATTCATGTACATACTACCTAAATTGGTCCGACCAACCAGTGCTCCCGCACATTGGCTAACCGGGCTATCTGCATTGTGTCCCACCACTCGCCAACCCATCTTTTTACGCTTCTGCTACTCTCTGTTCATCATATATGCATAGTCACTTTAACGATACCTATATGTACATACTACCATAATAAGCCTGACTAACAGGTGTCTGTATATAGCCTTGCTACTCTTTTTTCAAATGTCTTTTTACTGTTTTATTTCTTTACTTACCTACACACACACACACACACACACACACATACTTTTTTTCCTGTACGATTGGTTAGAGCCTGTAAGTAATCATTTCACTGTAAGGTCTACACCTGTGGTAGTCAGCACACGTGACAAATAAACTTGGATTTGATTTGAGGACATTTTCATTGACATAACAACCACATGGTGGTAGGCATCTTTGACCTTGTACCTCCAGCAGAGTGACCATATCCCCTAAACAACATGGATGACCAACATTAACTCATCAACTAACTGTATTATTTGATGTCTGATTTTAACTATGACAGAAATGTCAAAGTAAGACATGAACTGGTGTGATCAACACCATCCTAGACCTAGACCACAGCTGTAAGTTCTCAAAGTTCCAGGAAAATCAATCACAAGTAGGTAGACATCTTTGAACTTGTGGAGAGGGGAACATTTTAAAACTCCCAGAAAACCTTACAGAAAATGAATTGGCAACAAAACTGTAGAACCTTGAAATATTAATCAGATTAGTCGAGATGGCGGATGAGATCACCATCTTAATCTCCGTGGTTACGGGGCATTTTAAAGATCAGAAGGAAGGATCATATCCCGATTCTATCCCTCTTTATTTATCTTTAAACCTGAAGCTTTGGAGACTAGACCGAACACTGGCTCAAAGTTTGGATGGTAGAGAGGGTCTAGACTGTAGAGGATTAGGTACGTAAATGTGGCTCAGTTGACCAACATCCCTCATTTATTGATGGTGTTGGCTGCCACAGGTGTTGGCTGCCACATCTGAATGCATATGGATGTCTGTAAGATTTCTCAAATGTCCAGTATATCAAAAACTTCCATGTCATGTTGTCCGGTGCCAAATTTTCCTAAAAAAATTTCCTAAAACATATTGTTTTTATCAAGATTTTAGAATACTCACAAGAAAGTCTCGCCAATTGGATTGAAACCTACGTGTAGGTATGGACCCCCTAAAGACTCGCTAGTCCAGTGTCACTTTGATTATGCCTGCACATGATGGTTCACCAGCAGCCTCAAACTTCTAAAGAATAAGCTACTAGCCAAACAAGCTTGTAAGAATTGTACTTAATTAAACTCCCCACTCATACTCATCTGAAGGTTGAGCATTTTTTCACCTCTATCTCTGTAATGTGTCTGTATCCAAGTAATTGTATTTACAGTACCAGTCAAACGTTTGGACACACCTACTCATTCAAGTTTTTTTCTTTATTTTTACTATTTTCTACAATGTAGAAAAATAGTGAAGACATCTAAACTATTAAATAACACATATGGATTAATGTCATAACAAAACAAGTGTAAACAAATCAAAAAGCATTTTATATTTGAGATTCTTCAAATAGCCACCCTTTGCTTTGACATCTTTGCACACTCTTAGCATTCTTCCAACCAGCTTCATGAGGTAGTCACCTGGAATGCATTTCAATTAACAGGTGTCCCTTGTTAAAAGTTAATTTGGGGAATTTCTTTCCTTCTTATTGCATTTGAGCCAATCAGTTGTGTTGGGACAAGGTTGGGGTGGTATACAGAAGATAGCCCTATTTAGTAAAATACCAAGTCCATATTATGTTAAGAACAGCTCAAATAAGCAAAGAGAAACAAAAGTCCATCATTATTTCAGCTTTGGACATTAGACCGGTGTAAATCTTTCCTTTGGTCTGATGAGTCCAAATTTGAGATTCTTGGGACTAACATACTCCTCAGGGGCAACCCCAGAGCAGAAGGAACTCGTTCTACACATCGCCTACAATGACTATAACAGCCTCTTGATGAATGGAATTTTGACAGCCCTTGGTAAGCAGGTTAAGACGACCTGCATTGGCTGGGAAACTACTACTCTACAGACAGTCATTGAACACTGTAAACGGACTGAGGCAACAACTGTCTCAAGAAGATAAGAAGAAACAGAAAATGGAAGAGAAATGGGTGAAGTTACAAGCTGCTCAGGTAGCCTTCTATCAAGGACAGGTCCAGCAATGGCAGGCTCAGGGAGGCACTCAAAACGATGGACAGAGAGGAAAAGGAAGGGGTAGAGGGAGAAGAGGAAGGGAAGGCAGTGCTGATGGACGGGTTGGACGACAGACACCACAAGGTAATAGCTAGACCTTCTATTTCTGTGGACAGGAGGGACATTTCACCAGAACATGTCAAAGCAAACTTATCAAACAGGAGGCAGTAGATTGGAAAACTGGACCACCACCCAAACAACCCTTTACAACCCACAGATGGACTGACGCGAGGTAGAGACAGTTGACACCCTTGAACTGCATTTGAAGATTTTCAAGCCCCCGTGAGGAGCCAATGGTTGATCTGTTCGTCAATTGTGAATCAATCAATTGTTCTAGTAGATACTGGCGCTACGGCTGCCACTTCCTTAGAGAGTGCTAAATTACCACCACATCTGTCAGCCCAAGCTGAGAATGGATTTTGGCTATGGATAAAACTGTTACGATTTATACTGACAGCAGGTATGCGTTTGGGGTTTTGCATGACTTTCGTACACTCTGGAAGCAACGTGGGGTCCTCACCTCATCTGGGAAGACAATTTCACACTCTAAATTGGTTGAAAACGTTTTTGTTGCACTTCCTGTCTCTGTTAAAAACACGTTTTCTCTACAGGATGTTTCTCACTGGGGAAGTTAGACAATTTGTCAAAAGGAGTAATAATGGTTATAAGAATACCTGTACTCTCCAGAACTGAATTTAATAAGTAGTGACAATTGAGTTGACTGATCTTTGGAATTGAATTTAAGTTAGGCTAATTTAAGCTAATTTAAGCTAATTTAAGCTAATTTTATTTCAAATAGGCTTGGAATTAGTTAACTGATTGATATAAGAGTTGACTGCTGTTAAGAAATGTAGACACCACCTTTTGTGACTAGGGGGCAGTATTTTCATTTTTGGAAAAATAACATTCCCGTAGTAAATGGGATATTTTGTCAGGACAAGATGCTAAAATATGCATATAATTGACAGCTTAGGATAGAAAACACTCTAAAGTTTCCAAAACTGTAAAAATATTTTCTGTGAGTATAACAGAACTGATATTGCAGGCGAAAGCCTGAGAAAAATCCAATCCGGAAGTGACTCCTCTTTTGAAAGCTCTGCGTTCCAATGCGTCCCTATTGAGCAGTGAATGGGCTATCAACCAGATTACTTTTTCTCCGTATTCCCCAAGGTGTCTACAGCATTGTGACGTAGTTTTACGCATTTATGTTGAAGAATACCCGTAAGCGGCTACATTGCGCAAGTGGTCACCTGATGGCTCTCAGAGTGATTCTCCTGTAAAATACAGAGGTAGCCATTATTCCAATCGGTCCTACTGAAAAATGAATTGTCCCGGTATATTATATTATATATATATTATATTATCAAATAACACCTTGAGGGTTGATTATAAACAACGTTTGCCATGTTTCTGTCGATATTATGGAGCTAATTTGGAATATTTTTGGGCGTTTTCGTGACTGCAATTTCCGGGCGATTTCTCAGCCAAACGTGAAGAACAAACGGAGCTATTTCGCCTACAAAAATAATATTTTGGGAAAAAAGGAACATTGGCTATCTAACTGGGAGTCTCGTGAGTGAAAACATCCAAAGCTCATCAAAGGTAAACAATTTAATTTGATTGCTTTTCTGATTTCCGTGACCAAGTTACCTGCTGCTAGCTGGACAAAATGCTATGCTAGGCTATCGATAAACTTACACAAATGCTTGTCTAGCTTTGGCTGTAAAGCATATTTTGAAAATCTGAGATGACAGGGTGATTAACAAAAGGCTAAGCTGTGTCTCAATATTTCACTTGTGATTTTCATGAATAGGAATATTTTCTAGGAATATTTATGTCTGTTGCGTTATGCTAATTAGTGTCGGTCGATGATTACGCTCCCGGACCCGGGATGGGGAGTTACTAGAGTTAAATAATTAAACAAATAAGGAGGGGTACACCATTAATTCATGTGTCGACACACACAATGGCAGAATGATTGTGAATGAATGATTACATAATGATGAACTGCTTGTACTGTTTAACACATATTTCTTAAGGACAGGTCGAATACCCATCAAGTACAGTGCCTATTCATCCCCCTTGACGTTTTTCCAATTTTGTTGCATTACATCCTGTAATTTAAATGGATTTTTATTTGGATTTCATGTAATGGACATACACAAAATAGTCCAAATTGGTGAAGTAAAATAAAGAATAAAAACTTGTTTCAAAAAAATAAATAAATGGAAAATGGAAAATTGGTGCGTGCATATGTATTCACCCCCTTTGCTTTGAAGCCCGTAAATAAGATCTGGTGAAAGCAATTACCTTCAGAAGTCACATAATTTGTTAAATAAAGTCCACCTGTGTGCAATCTTAATGCCACATGATCTGTCACATGATCTCAGTATATATACACCGGTTCTGAAAGGCCACAGAGTCTGCAACACCACTAGGCAAGGGGCACCAGACCAAGGAGCTCTCCAAAGAGGTCAGAGACACAGTTGTGGAGAAGTACAGATCAGGGTTGGGTTATAAAACAATATCTGAAACATTGAACATCCCACGGAGCACCATTAAATCCATTATTAGAAAATGGAAAGACTATGGCACCACAGCAAACCTGCCAAGAGAGGGCCGCCCACCAATACTCATGGACCAGGCAAGGAGGGCATTTATCAGAGAGGCAACAAAGAGACCAAAGATAACACTGATGGAGCTGCAAAGCTCCACAGTGGAAATTGGAGTATCTGTCCATAGGACCACTTTATGCCATATACTCCACAGAGCTGGGCTTTACGGGAAGAGTGGCCAGAAAAAAAGCAATTTCTTAAAGACAAAAATAAGCAAACACGTTTGGTCTTTGCCAAAAGGCATGTGGAAGTCTCCCCAAACATATGGACGAAGGTACTCTGGTCAGATAAGACTAAAACTGGGCTTTTTTGGCCATCAAGGAAAACGCTATGTCTGGCGCAAACCCAACACCTCTCATCACCCCGAGAACACCAACCATGTTTTCATCGACAGGGACTGGGAAACTGGTCAGAATTGAAGAAAGGATGGATGGTGCTAAATACAGGGAAATTCTTGAGGGAAACCTGTTTCATTCTTCCAGAGATTTGAGACTGGGATGGAGGTTCATCTTCCAGCAGGACAATGACCATAAGCATACTGCTAAAGTAACACTCAAATGGTTTAAGGGGAAACATTTAAATGTCTTGGAATGGCCTAATCAAAGCCCAGACCTCAATCCAATTGAGAATCTGTGGTATGACTTAAAGATTGCTGTACACCAGCGGAACCCATCCAACTTGAAGGAGTTGGAGCAGATTTGCCTTCAAGAATGGGCAGAAATCCCAGTGGCTAGATGTACCAAGCTTATAGAGACATACCTCACATACCCCACGTTATAGAGACATACCCCAAAAAACTTGCAGCTGAAGGTAATTAGTTAGCTAATGTCCATCCCAGAGACTTCCTCAAATGTGCTGTCAATGGGGGGTCTAGAATATAAAGTAAATGCCTGACTGTGTTTTGCATCTGTTTGGATGCATTTAAGATGCATTAGTTTGTATCCATGAAGTTTCCCATGTCCACCCAGTTGATCAACAAGGAACAACGCTATGTCAAGAAGGTCAGATTCTTTACATTAACTGTCGAGCCATAGAGAACTCAGATTTTTCCGCAATCTAGGGAAACTAATGACAACACCATCTATATTGCTCAGTGACTTGAATATCTCCCAATGCATCAAACCGAGGAGATATATACAAGTTTATGAACTCAAGCAAACCTGCCAAAATGTCAAACTGTCCATGAGGGGAAGTCATGTAGCCTTGCCAAGTAGCCTATGCCAACGTTTCAGCATAATAAATGAATAGGTCATTTATCCTAATAATGTGCAACCGGATTATTTCATAATAACATAACTTTTAAATGACAAGAAATCTTATGTTATTATGAAATAATTCAATAACTCGTTATTATGAAAAAGATAATGATATAATGAGAGACTTTTAAATGACAAGACATATTATCTTTCTCATATCATTATCTTTTTCATAATAACGAGTTATTTAATTATTTCATAATAACGTGATCTTGTCTCATAATAGTGATAAAAAAATGTATATACTCTGAATGACAGTAATACGCCACCGTAAAAATGAAGTGTTTTGTAACACTACGTACAACCAGAGTTTCTAAACCATGATGCGCAACATCGGGAGACTTTCAGGAATGCTTGATAGTGTTTGGGGTTTGAGAAGTCAATGAGAGAAGTGAAAAATTATTTCTTAGTTGTTAATTTTCTCAAAATCAAATTTTCTCTAAATCATCCTAGATTTGACCCAATGTCTTAAGTGGTGGAACATGTTATTACTCCAACCTCGTGAAAGTGATAAACTGACACGTTTTCCTTTTTTAAAAATGACTTTATATCAAACGAGTGTCTTTGAGTTGACGGCCTGCATATGCACAGTTCGGGTCGCATAATCTCAGCTAGCCAAGGTCGCCATGACATCGCCTAAAAGTGTGATCAGGGATTTCTATTGGAGAAGCAGTTTTAGCCTATCTTTGCTACAACTAGTGGCAACTGAGCTGCCAACAATTTTAAGGAGACAAAACCTTAATTTTGCTGGAGTTGGAAACACACGGGTGTAAGGGATTACGAGACAGATTTAATGTGAAACACTCATCCTAAGGTTTTCTGAAACAAGACATGGTGTGTTGTAACACCACTTAATCAAGAGACTGGGAGCACTAACCTGGAAAAGGTTGAAAACACTATGATGGTGCTTTGAGTCCTGTTTAATTACATCCCTCCTCTTTTGGTTTTCCAAATACTGTAAATGTGAGTCCCTCTTCTTTTGGTTTTCCAAATACTGTAAATGTGAGTCCCTCCTCTTTTGGTTTTCCAAATACTGTAAATGTGAGTCCCTCCTCTTTTGGTTTTCCAAATACTGTAAATGTGAGTCCCTCTTCTTTTGGTTTTCCAAATACTGTAAATGTGAGTCCCTCCTCTTTTGGTTTTCCAAATACTGTAAATGTGAGTCCCTCCTCTTTTGGTTTTCCAAATACTGTAAATGTGAGTCCCTCCTCTTTTGGTTTTCCAAATACTGTAAATGTGAGTCCCTCTTCTTTTGGTTTTCCAAATACTGTAAATGTGAGTCCCTCCTCTTTTGGTTTTCCAAATACTGTAAATGTGAGTCCCTCCTCTTTTGGTTTTCCAAATACTGTAAATGTGAGTCCCTCCTCTTTTGGTTTTCCAAATACTGTAAATGTGAGTCCCTCCTCTTTTGGTTTTCCAAATACTGTAAATGTGAGTCCCTCCTCTTTTGGTTTTCCAAATACTGTAAATGTGAGTCCCTCCTCTTTTGGTTTTCCAAATACTGTAAATGTGAGTCCCTCCTCTTTTGGTTTTCCAAATAGTGTAAATGTGAGTCCCTCCTCTTTTGGTTTTCCAAATACTGTAAATGTGAGTCCCTCCTCTTTTGGTTTTCCAAATACTGTAAATGTGAGTCCCTCCTCTTTTGGTTTTCCAAATACTGTAAATGTGAGTCCCTCCTCTTTTGGTTTTCCAAATACTGTAAATGTGAGTCCCTCCTCTTTTGGTTTTCCAAATACTGTAAATGTGAGTCCCTCCTCTTTTGGTTTTCCAAATACTGTAAATGTGAGTCCCTCCACTTTTGGTTTTCCAAATACTGTAAATGTGAGTCCCTCCTCTTTTGGTTTTCCAAATACTGTAAATGTGAGTCCCTCTTCTTTTGGTTTTCCAAATACTGTAAATGTGAGTCCCTCCTCTTTTGGTTTTCCAAATAGTGTAAATGTGAGTCCCTCCTCTTTTGGTTTTCCAAATACTGTAAATGTGAGTCCCTCCTCTTTTGGTTTTTCAAATACTGTAAATGTGAGTCCCTCTTCTTTTGGTTTTCCAAATACTGTAAATGTGAGTCCCTCCTCTTTTGGTTTTCCAAATACTGTAAATGTGAGTCCCTCCTCTTTTGGTTTTCCAAATACTGTAAATGTGAGTCCCTCCTCTTTTGGTTTTCCAAATACTGTAAATGTGAGTCCCTCCTCTTTTTGTATATTCCCCGCTCTTACATGGTGTGCTGATAAACTCCTCATTGGTAATTCCAAAATATCTAATGTACGGTATTATGGTCAAACAAAAGATAAGTGAAAATATAGTTTTGTAAAAATACAAATTAATATGTTTGTCCAGGATAAAACATTTTATTTTGTAAGACATTATTTTGAAGTTTCAAATGTTTTATCTTTTCTTTGCAAATTATCAAATGACAACAAAACATTAACAGATGTTTCACATTTTTATATTGATATATTTATCATATTCATATTCTTCAAAATCAAGGGAAATATGGCATTAAATTTCACATTAATGGAAGAAAATACAGGCAATTACTGATCATTTAAGCATTAGCACTCATACAAAACCTCAGCCCAGAGCACATCCATTTGGCTAATGTGCACTACATGAAAGTATGTGGACACCTGCTCGTTGAACATCTCATTTCAAAATCATGGGCATTACAGTTTTTCTCAATTGCTAAAACACTAAAACCCATTGGCTGAACAAAGTTCTCGGTTGCCTGGACTCATTTAGCTAATTATGCAGTCTGTTGTCAATACCTTAAACCATTTCACATGGTAAAACACAATTTGCAGATCTCACTTAGACTTTTCAGCCAAACTCTAAACACATTCTCATTCTCAAAACACATTCTGCACTCTAATGCACATGTCATCCATACTGGTAAACACAAGTGGCAACAATTAAATACAAACAGAGAACATATGTCATTGATTGAACACAACCACTCAAAATAGATTTAACCTGTTTCAAATGATGCAACACAACCAATATAAGCAGTTCAGAGAGCAAACAGGTTGTTGAAGGTGGGAAGGAGAAAGTCTGAGAATGGATACTGTAGTACAGTGCATTGTAGGCTGTATACTGTACAATGGACAAATTGTATGGCCCTGAACATTATTAACAGTACTGACTGCTCAATAGAATTTGACTGGTTTCAGGTTCATATCAACAAAGAACAAGAATTACAGTATCACAGAGACGAAGGACAAGTTTGTGAGATGCAGTACTGTAAAAATAGGGGTATAAGGAGGAGGAAGAACAAAAAAACAAAATTGCAAGCAGAGTAGTAATTTCTGATCAATTTTGAGCTACTATGATAGAACACGTTTTCGTTCATCAAAAGACAATGACGGACAAATACGAATATTTTTTTAGATTAAAAATGTACTTCTCCCTGAGAATTGTATGTTTTGAACAATGTGTTTTCAATTTTTCGGTGTATTGTTCACTGACTGCTTGAGAGTGTATATCATTTTGATCCCTTTGTTTATGATTTGAGAGCAGTGTTTGATTTTGAACACAGGTAAAACTGTTTTGAGGTGAATGTTTCATTTTGCAAGAGGAGTCAGAGGTTATGTAAATAGCGCTTGAAGATGAGGTTTTGCGTTTAATGTTTTCAGGAAATGGAACAAGGTTTCAGAAATTGTGTTTTAGCAATTGAGAAAAACTGTAATGTGGAGTTGGTCCCCCCTTTGCTGCTATAAAAGCCTCCACTCTTCTGGGAAGGCTTTCCACTAGATGTTGAAACATTGCTGCAGGGACTTGCTTCAATTCAGCCACAAGAGCATTAGTAAGATCGGGCACTGACGTTGGGCGTTTATGCCTGGCTCGCAGTCGGTATTCCATATGGGCCTCGCATTGTGAGCGGGGGCATTGTCATGCTGAAACAAGAAAGAACCTTTCCCAAAGTTGGAATCACAGTCAAATCTGGAATGTTTGTATGCTGTAGCATTAAGATTTTCCTTCACTAGAACTAAGAGGCCTAGCCCGAACCATGAAAACAGCCCCAGACCATTATTCCTCCTCCAACAAACTTTACAGTTTGCACTATGCATTGTGGCTGAAATAGGGGTGTCCACATAGATGACATAATTGACAATAGTTAGCATTAATTTGTGATCCATGTCTTGATTGGCTTTGGTTAGGATTGTCCATCCAGCCTGTAGGTAACAAAGTATGTATACATGTTTTTCTGCAGGAACACAGATAATTAGCAAATGACTGGATAATTCAGTTATGAACGTCTTTAATATTAATAAATTGTAATGTGAATATACAATTTTTAAAGGCCCAGCGAAAACAAAAACGTTATTTCCTGTATTTAATATATTTTTCCACACTATGAGGTTGGAATAATACTGTGAAATTGTGAAAATGATAATGCCCTTTTAGTGTAGGAGCTGTTTGAAAAACTGCCTGTTTTGGTGGGATGGAATGCCTGGTGAGACCAATAAGAAAGAGAGTTCCAAACCAGTTTTTCCCCTCCCCACTCAGACCACTCCCAGACAGTTCTATCAACATTTTTACTTGAGAAATTGCTCTTGGCTTAGAAGCTAATTGAAAACAACCAGAATAAGGCACTTTTACCCAGAAATTATTTGATTTTTAGATGAAAACGGCTGCGTTGGACCTTTAATCATATCAATAGCAAAATGCACAATGCATAGAAATGAATGAAGTGAGGCAAATACACTGTAGAAACAAGATAATAATATGAATGTCAAACGTTGGATGCAATAACATTTGGCGTGGTAGGCCAGAGCTAGAGCAGGCTAAATTGACATACAGCAAGCATCAAACAATATGTAAAGCTCATAAAGCTTATTTAAAGCAAACAAAGCAGCCTTATAAAAAACAAAAAGGCCTTAATATGCACAGAAAACAAGTGCACGAAAAGTGCAAACAATAACGTGTCAATTAACAACTACATGTAGCATCAAGAAAACTGATCAATGAATCAAAATTGTTATTTGATTTGGACTATAAGCATTTAGTGACCATTAGCAGCCGAAACGTCTACACAAAGCAAATGTTATTGTTGAGTGATTTGTTTTTCAGTTTCCTCTTCAGTGTAATAATATGTTGTACTCACATTGTCATTGACACATACGTTATTGTAGTGATATTATGTTTGATACTGAAGCTCTGAGGCATGCTTCAAAATAGCTAAACAGATAACTTGGAAGCAGTGTACCAATGTATCACTTTATCAGAAGTACGTAATCAATGATGTCCGAAGCTTTGTTTAAACACATACTTTTTAATGGCTTGGTTCCGGTGGTTTCTTCGATTAAGCTGCTTTCAAACACTGCCCTCGACTGGATACTGTACTTATAAATACATTTTAGGATTTCACTTGTCTGGTAGCTTAGCAGGTAGAGTTGGGAACCATGGAACATTCAGGGAAGTGAGGGTATGAGGTTGAATCCTGCTGAAGTTACACTATTTTGAAAATAGTTTTATGTGAAACTACACTTTCTGCACTGTTCTTCAAATAAATAGTTTTATTTTGTATAGTATAAGCTTATGTTTTAAGCATCCTAAAACATTGTTAAAGATAATCAACCTGAAGGTAAAAAAGGGAAGCGTGATGCAAACCTGGTAATATAACTAACTAAAGGCTATTAAAGCCAATGACGTACCGATGTGCCACAGAGTTTGATCAAATCAATGGAGAATAAAACCTAAAACCTCAAATCTGATAATCACACATTGCGTTTTATTGCTGACCAGCAGATGTCACTAATGTGCATTGTGAACGGATAATGCTGAGAGAGATTAACCTGTTTTTGATACTATTGTCTGGAAAGCATAAATGCTTCTGGACGCTGAGTTTCCCCATCACTACTTTCTTGGAATGTTTTGGAAAGTTTCACCTGAGCGTTTGTTCTGCTCTTTACTGTCTGAGTTTGTGAAGGACTGGGGAGGGGAATGCTAAGGTGAATGCTAACTTGCCTGTTTTACAGTAATACTTCACCATAGAGTTTGCTAGAGGTCACACTTGATGTGAATGCCCTCTCTCCAATTCTGAACAGTACGACAGCACAATTTTTCACAGTTTGCGTTTCATTTAACATTTGTTTTTGAAAAACTAAAGGTGGAATTCCTATTCAGACTTGAGATTTGAGTTGATTTAATGATTATCGGGATGCGAGCGGGTCGTTGTCATCGAGAATTCTAAATAATGTCACAGGTCTGGGTCGGATCTGATTTGATTGTCACAGATCTCGGGTATGTATAATTTGTACTGACTTGTCCAGAAGGACCAAAACAGACCCGAAAGTGACTGCTGTGGTAGAAAGAGAGAAATTGTGTAATTTATGCTGCTGCTCTTTGCTTTTCACGAGAGTGGCATGTGTAGCTTGTTGTTGTTGTTGTTGGCCAATTTTAAGTCATCAAAGTGGCAATAGGCTACAGTCAAGGAGCCTCCGTGTGGAGCAAAAGTTAGGAGATATCTAATCAATGGAAGTTGAAATTAAAATGTATTAAAACAATAAATGTACTCTTATCGGGTTCGGATGGGAAAGCACCAAGTCCATTTCAGAACAGGTTCAACTTTTTGGCCCCGTGAAGGCCTCTACTTTCAATGTATATATATATATATTTATTTACTTAGGTCCATGCTTTAATGAATCCATTAACTTATCTCAAACCTGAATCGGGCCCCATGTGCTGAAAATAACAAGGGTGGTTCAGCAGAGGAGCTTCTTCCTGCAGACTGGCTGAGTGGACTAAGGCAGTGTTTTGACAAGCAGGAGACCTGGGTTTACATCCACCTTTCCATATGAAGATCCATTTGAAGCATTTCACCTCATGTTAACCCTGCTATAACTTACGTAGCCCTAAACATTTTTATCGTAACATCATTTATAATCGTACAATTGGCCTGGCAACTGTAGCCTAAAATTAGAGTGATTGTCTACCCTATGAAAAGTATTAAATTCCCAGTCTGTTCCTTAAAATGTTCATTAAAATATTGTCTGAAAATCATTATCAATCAATATTTAAGCTATAAACCATTGGCATTTCAAAACCATTTGATTGTATGAGAGACAGTCTGCCAAAACACACTTTGCCAAAACACACTTTATGTTTTAATGCTACCTTTACATGCATTGAAACACCAACAATGGCCCTCTTAAAAACACCAATATTCAGACTGAGAATCAAATCCAATCACATTTTATTAGTCACATGCGCCGAATACAACAGGTGAAATGCAGTGGTTTGCATTACAGTGAAATGCTTACTTACGAGCCCCTAACCAAAAATGCAGTTAAAAAAGTATGCTACGAAAAATACAGATGAAAACTCTCTAGGTAGATAGTGTGGTCTACAGCTTATCATTAGATATCGTGCACCAGCTGTTATTTACAAAAATATATAGTCAGCTGCCCCTTGTCAGACGCCGTTGTTCTAACCAGCCAGCTGTGTGTTGATAGTGTCGTCGTTCAGCCACAACTCCGTAAAGCATAAGATATTATAGTTTTGGATGTCCCGTTGGTAGTTTGATCTTGCGCGTAGGTCTTTTTACTAACAGGATTCTGCCA
Source organism: Oncorhynchus clarkii lewisi (assembly GCF_045791955.1). Lineage (NCBI taxonomy): Eukaryota > Metazoa > Chordata > Actinopteri > Salmoniformes > Salmonidae > Oncorhynchus > Oncorhynchus clarkii. The sequence continues at coordinate 78,169,991 of NC_092151.1, read as the reverse complement.
ATCCGTGGTGAGTAATCGCAGTAATTATGTCCAGAAGTTATATTTGGTCATAAGAGACAGTAGTGGTAACATTATGTACAAAATAAATACAAAAATAAGTTACAAACAACAACAATAAATTAACAAAAAAACACAAACGGATGGGTACACGTAAAACATCTTCCTTCTTCTCCGGCGCCACTTTGTGTGTCAGAGTACTTCCATTCTGTTCTTAAATACTGTACATTCAGTGTATCAAAACAGGGAGCTGATGGTTAGTCGGGGACATAACGTCTTCTCCTGTCAACTCTTCTCTTGGCTATACGCCTCCTGTTCCTTGAGCGTTTTGTTCGTTTCGTTTTGTTGTAGCCTTGACGATAGGCATCACATTGGAAAGTAAAGTTAAGTGGATGATTCATAGGCTAAATCATTCAGCTAACCTGTAGTATTAAAAGCCAATATGAGGGCCCAATATTACAAACCAATACCATAGTTAAATAATACATTACAATAGTATGGCTTGACACTACTACACCATACCATAGTTGAATGAGTGCAATAATATAAACTACATGCAATACTCTCTTTCTTTCTTTCTCTCTCTCTCTCTTTCTTTCTTTCTTTCGATCTAAGACTGTTCACTGTGCCGGGGAAGGCTGATGTGTGGAGTGGGAATCTGCTAGAGGGAACAGGGAGTCAGGACTGTTAATTAGCTTGAGTGTTATGCATCGCCATACACACACACACACACACACAGGTCTACACAACCCCCCCCCCCCCCCCGCCACACGCACACACAATAGGTCCTGGTATGGGGGCTCTTATGAACTCGACATAAATAAGCCAATATTTCATTATCCAATCATGTGTGTCTGTGTTGGGTTAATTATCACACGGGATTAATACACACACACACACACACACGCCTGCACGCCCATGGCCACTTGCACACACAAACACACACACCTGCTTTGTTCCTCTAATGACTTCCTTGTGTTGATGCACAATCATCCTCATTAGATCAGTTATGTTTCAGTTAGAGGTAATAGGGCTCCCATTACGGCAAACCACTAACCATCTGTGTATAATTATGGAGCAGAAATTATGGCTTTGAAATACTTCTCTATGGGCTTTTGCTATTTGTACATGAAGAGGAGTGATGTAGAGGAGAGGTGTAGAGAAGGTAAAGTAGTGGTAGAGGAGATATGTTGAGGAAAAGTAGAAGAGATGTAGAAGAGTGGAAGAGGAGAAGTAGAGGAGTGAGGTATAGGAGAGAGGTAGAGGAGAGATAGAGAGGTAGTTTAACATTATCACTCTGTGGAAGGTGCCCTGATAATTTTGTTGAGAGAGTGGCCTTGGAAAGGAAACTTAAGTGGATTAATTATCAGTTACCCTTTGACACGTACCAACACACTGGTGTGTTCATTCTACAGTGGTCCCTGCAGAGCACTCTCAAACCGGTGTAATTAGAATGTTTATTTAGAAAGTCCTGTTTTGATTGACGCAACAGTCAGCGTTTGAGCTGGCCAAACAATTTTTTCCAGAAACATTTTGCACAAAAACAGACCTTACAATGTTATGCCCTGAATGTGACCAGTTTATTTTTGGATGCAATGTTCAGACATTCACAGAAGTAGCAACAGCATAACACATTCATCCAAACTGGAACATGTAGGCACATGAGTTGTAGCACTAACTGAGGAAAGATTGACATAATACAAGCGGTCATAATACAAGCGGTCATATTTAGCTAACTCTCGGCTGACAGAAACCATAATATGAATTAGCTAATAGCAAATTCTATTTAAATTTCATCACATCACAGGTGAGCTCACCATTGATTGAAATAATTGAATAAAACACTGAAAATCGAATGTAATCTGACGGTGGGTAGTTTGTGCACGTCGCCATGTTTTTCCACATCATCCAAATTTAAGAAGAGGATACAAGATTAGATTTGTCTGGTTGAAGTATGCATGTTGAAGGGGGTATGTGGTATTGCATCATTCACTTCCCTTCATTCACTTCCCTTCATTCACAAGTTAACTCAAAGTTTCCTATCCCTTCACCTCATTTTGTTATAACATCTTTGTTCTGACAGATGTTGACGTGACACCCAGAATGCATTGTATGATGTCAACAAACATGGTGCCACACATAGCTGGCAAATAGCATTATGTCATCATAATCAGTACAACCTTCAAATAAGTATTTTAATGTGTCCATTACAATATATGCAAGAATCGGAATGCATGATTTGTCACCAGTACTTGAAAACATGAATAAAAATGTAAATACATTATGCTCCCTACATACATACCTACAGTTGAAATCAGAAGTTTAATTACACTTAGGTTGGAGTCATTAAGACTTGTTTTCAACCACTCCACAAATTTCTTGTTAACAAACTATAGTTTTGGCAAGTCAGTTAGGACATCTACTTTGTGCATGACACAAGTAATTTTTCCAACAATTGTATACAGACAGATTATTTCACTTATAATTCACTATATCACAATTTCAGTGGGTCAGAAGTTTACATACACCAAGTTGACTGTGCCTTTAAACAGCTTGGAAAATTCCAGAAAATTATGTCATGGGTTTAGAAGCTTCTGATAGGCTAATTGACATATTTTGAGTCAATTGGAGGTGTACCTGTAGCTGTATTTCAAGGCCTACCTTCAAACCCAGTGCCTCTTTTCTTGACATGATGGGAAGTTTAAACAAATCAGCCAAAACCTCTGAAAAAAAACTGTAGACCTCCACAAGTCTGGTTCATCCTCGGGAGCAATTTCCAAACGCCTGAAGGTACCACGTTTATCTGTATAAACAACAGTACGCAAGTATAAACACCATGGGACCACGCAGCCGTCATACCGCTCAGGAAGGAGATACGTTCTGTATCTATATCCACAGTAAAACAAGTCCTATATAAACATAAAGGCCACTCGGCAAGGAAGAAGCCAATGCTCCAAAACCTTCAGAAAAAAAGCCAGACGACGGTTTGCAACTGCACATTGGGACAAAGATCCTACTTTTTGGACAAATGTCCTCTGGTCTGATGAAACAAAAATAGAACTGTTTGGCCATAATGACTATCGTTATGTTTGGAGGAAAAAGGGGGAGGCTTGCAAACCGAAGAACCCCATCCCAACCGTGAAGCACGGGGGTGGCAGCATCATGTTGAGGGGAAGTTTCGCTGCAGGAGGGACTTGTGCACTTCACAAAATAGATGGCTTCATGAGGCAGGAAAATTATGTGGATATATTGAAGCAACATCTCAAGACATCAGTCAGGAAGTTAAAACTTGTTGGCAAATGGGTCTTCCAAATGGACAATGTCTTCCAAATGGACCCCAAGCATACTTCTAAAGTTGTGGTAAAACGGCTTATGGACAACAAAGTCAAGGTATTGGAGTGGCCATTACAAAGCCCTGACCTCAATCATATAAAAAATGTGTGGGCAGAACTGAAAATGCTTGTGTGAGCAAGGAGGCCTACAAACCTGACTCAGTTACACCAGCTCTGTCAGGAGGAATGGGCCAAAATTCACCCAACTTATTGTGGGAATCTTGTGGAAGGCTACCCAAAACGTTTGACCCAAGTTAAACAATTTAAAGGCAATACATACATACATACATACATACATACATACATGCATACATACATACATACATACATACAGTTGACTTCCGGCGCCGACAGAGATGGCCGCCTCGCTTCGCGTTCCTAGGAAACTATGCAGTTTTTTGTTTTTTTACGTGTTTCTTACATTAGTACCCCAGGTCATCTTAGGTTTCATCACATACAGTCGAGAAGAACTACTGAATATAAGATCAGCGTCAACTCACCATCAGTACGACCAAGAATACGCTTTTCGCGACGCGGATCCTGTGCTCTGCCTTACAAACAGGACAACGGAGTGGATCCCATGCAGCGACCCAAAAAAACGACTCTGAAAAAGAGGGAAACGAGGCGGTCTTCTGGTCAGACTCCGGAGACGGGCACATCGTGCACCATTCCCTAGCATTCTTCTTGCCAATGTCCAGTCTCTTGACAACAAGGTTGATGAAATCCGAGCAAGGGTAGCATTCCAGAGGGACATCAGAGACTGTAACGTTCTTTGCTTCACGGAAACGTGGCTTACTGGAGAGACGCTATCCGAAGCGGTGCAGCCAACAGGTTTCTCCACGCATCGCGCAGACAGGAAAAAACATCTTTCTGGTAAAAAGAGGGGCGGGGGCGTATGCCTTATGACTAACGTGACATGGTGTGATGAAAGAAACATACAGGAACTCAAATCCTTCTGTTCACCTGATTTAGAATTCCTCACAATCAAATGTAGACCGCATTATCTACCAAGAGAATTCTCTTCGATTATAATCACAGCCGTATATATCCCCCCCCAAGCAGACACATCGTTGGCTCTGAATGAACTTTATTTGACTCTTTGCAAACTGGAAACCATTTATCCGGAGGCTGCATTCATTGTAGCTGGGGATTTTAACAAGGCTAATCTGAAAACAAGACTCCCCAAATTGTATCAGCATATCGATTGCGCAACCAGGGGTGGAAAGACCTTGGATCATTGTTACTCTAACTTCCGCGACGCATATAAGGCCCTGCCCCGCCCCCCTTTCGGAAAAGCTGACCACGACTCCATTTTGTTGATCCCTGCCTACAGACAGAAACTAAAACAAGAGGCTCCCACGCTGAGGTCTGTCCAACGCTGGTCCGACCAAGCTGACTCCACACTCCAAGACTGCTTCCATCACGTGGACTGGGACATGTTTCGTATTGCGTCAGACAACAACATTGACGAATACGCTGATTTGGTGTGCGAGTTCATTAGAACGTGCGTTGAAGATGTCGTTCCCATAGCAACGATTAAAACATTCCCTAACCAGAAACCGTGGATTGATGGCAGCATTCGTGTGAAACTGAAAGCGCGAACCACTGCTTTTAATCAGGGCAAGGTGTCTGGTAACATGACCGAATACAAACAGTGCAGCTATTCCCTCCGCAAGGCTATCAAACAAGCTAAGCGTCAGTACAGAGACAAAGTAGAATCTCAATTCAACGGCTCAGACACAAGAGGCATGTGGCAGGGTCTACAGTCAATCACGGACTACAGGAAGAAATCCAGCCCAGTCACGGACCAGGATGTCCTGCTCCCAGGCAGACTAAATAACTTTTTTTCCCGCTTTGAGGACAATACAGTGCCACTGACACGGCCTGCAACGAAAACTTGCGGTCTCTCCTTCACTGCAGCCGAGGTGAGTAAGACATTTAAACGTGTTAACCCTCGCAAGGCTGCAGGCCCAGACGGCATCCCCAGCCGCGCCCTCAGAGCATGCGCAGACCAGCTGGCCGGTGTGTTTACGGACATATTCAATCAATCCCTATACCAGTCTGCTGTTCCCACATGCTTCAAGAGGGCCACCATTGTTCCTGTTCCCAAGAAAGCTAAGGTAACTGAGCTAAACGACTACCGCCCCGTAGCACTCACTTCCGTCATCATGAAGTGCTTTGAGAGACTAGTCAAGGACCATATCACCTCCACCCTACCTGACACCCTAGACCCACTCCAATTTGCTTACCGCCCAAATAGGTCCACAGACGATGCAATCTCAACCACACTGCACACTGCCCTAACCCATCTGGACAAGAGGAATACCTATGTGAGAATGCTGTTCATTGACTACAGCTCGGCATTCAACACCATAGTACCCTCCAAGCTCGTCATCAAGCTCGAGACCCTGGGTCTCGACCCCGCCCTGTGCAACTGGGTACTGGACTTCCTGACGGGCCGCCCCCAGGTGGTGAGGGTAGGCAACAACATCTCCTCCCCGCTGATCCTCACACTGGGGCCCCACAAGGGTGCGTTCTGAGCCCTCTCCTGTACTCCCTGTTCACCCACGACTGCGTGGCCACGCACGCCTCCAACTCAATCATCAAGTTTGCGGACGACACAACAGTGGTAGGCTTGATTACCAACAACGACGAGACGGCCTACAGGGAGGAGGTGAGGGCCCTCGGAGTGTGGTGTCAGGAAAATAACCTCACACTCAACGTCAACAAAACTAAGGAGATGATTGTGGACTTCAGGAAACAGCAGAGGGAACACACCCCTATCCACATCGATGGAACAGTAGTGGAGAGGGTAGCAAGTTTTAAGTTCCTCGGCATACACATCAAAGACAAACTGAATTGGTCCACTCACACAGACAGCATTGTGAAGAAGGCGCAGCAGCGCCTCTTCAACCTCAGGAGGCTGAAGAAATTCGGCTTGTCACCAAAAGCACTCACAAACTTCTACAGATGCACAATCGAGAGCATCCTGGCGGGCTGTATCACCGCCTGGTACGGCAACTGCTCCGCCCTCAACCGTAAGGCTCTCCAGAGGGTAGTGAGGTCTGCACAACGCATCACCGGGGGCAAACTACCTGCCCTCCAGGACACCTACACCACCCGATGTCACAGGAAGGCCATAAAGATCATCAAGGACATCAACCACCCGAGCCACTGCCTGTTCACCCCGCTATCATCCAGAAGGCGAGGTCAGTACAGGTGCATCAAAGCTGGGACCGAGAGACTGAAAAACAGCTTCTATCTCAAGGCTATCAGACTGTTAAACAGCCACCACTAACATTGAGTGGCTGCTGCCAACACACTGACACTGACTCAACTCCAGCCACTTTAATAATGGGAATTGATGGGAAATGATGTAAATATATCACTAGCCACTTTAAACAATGCTACCTTATATAATGTTACTTACCCTACATTATTCATCTCATAGGCATACGTATATACTGTACTCTATATCATCGACTGTATCCTTATGTAATACATGTATCACTAGCCACTTTAACTATGCCACTTTGTTTACATACTCATCTCATATGTATATACTGTACTCGATACAATCTACTGTATCTGCCTATGCTGCTCTGTACCATCACTCATTCATATATCCTTATGTACATATTCTTTATCCCCTCACACTGTGTACAAGACAGTAGTTTTGGAATTGTTAGTTAGATTACTTGTTGGTTATTACTGCATTGTCGGAACTAGAAGCACAAGCATTTCGCTACACTCGCATTAACATCTGCTAACCATGTGTATGTGACAAATAAAATTTGATTTGATTTGATTTGACATACATATTGTATGCTACAGTAGAAACGACAACACAATATACCGAAAATAAGGCAATTACAGCTCGGAAAGTATTCAGACCTATTGACCTTTTCCACATTTTGTGACTTTGCAGCCTTATTCTAAAATTGATTAAATAAATACAAATTCAACAGCAATCTACCAACAATACCCCATAATGACAAAGCGAAAACAGATTTTTTAAACATTTCTGCAAATGTATAAAAAAAACTGAAATACCTTATTTACATAAATATTCAAACGCTTTACTAAGAGACTCAAAATTGAACTGTGAATTTGTGCATTTTTATTAGGATCCCCATTAGCTAACACTGTAACGCTAGCTTATCTTCCTGGGGTCCAATACCAATTAGTAAGACACTACAAACAATTACAAATTAAGACTTTACAAACATTTAACAAGTATACAATACAGACAATTAAAATATCTGACAGGAAACACATTTAACATTCTGTTCATGTTTTCTATTTCATATACAGTCATACGGTCTATCACATTAAATGTTATCAATTTATTTTCTTGAAGGTGGATTTACTTTTTGCCTGAGAAATATGGATTGGTAAAGAGTTCCATTCAGCTATGGATCTATATAAAACTGTAGATTTAAGGTGATTTGTCCTTGGCTTAGGTTGTCTTAGATGCCCTGAATTTACCTGTCTGGTTTGGTGATTATGCGTGTTGCTAATATGTACTAACTAAAGAAAATAAGAAGACTGGATAGTAATTTGTTTTCAACATGAACCCATGAGAGATTCTGATGCATTTGGATAATATTCATATGAGTAGAGCAATGAAGAGCTAATCTGGCAGCCTTGTTTTGAGTGAATGTTAGCTTTATTATATCTTTCCTTGCTGCAGATGACCATATAACTGGACTGTACTCTAAGTGTGATAGGACCAGGGATTGACCATATAACTGAACTGTACTCTAACTGTGATAGGACCAGGGATTGAATCACCTGATTCAGAGAGCAAGATGTTACGTATTCTGAACATTTTCTTGTAACAGCAATTCCCTTATCCATCTTAATAACAATATTATCTATGTGTTCTGACCATGATAAAGCTGCGTCCAAGATGTTGCCTAGTAGTTTAGTTTTTTTCACTTGCTCTACATGCGTTCTATTCATCGACAAATTCAATTGGGGATCATCAGCAAGCATATATCTTGAACCTAATACAATATATTTAGTTTTAGAAATGTTCAACACCAATTTGTTCATATCAACCCACTCGGACACCATTCTTAGTTCACTACTCAGTGCATCTGTTAGCTCATTACATTCTGATTCTGCGCTATACATTATAGAGTCATCAGCATGCATGACCACTCTTGATTTGTCCATTACTGAAGGTAAATCATTAGTAAAGTTAGAGTAGAGAAGTGGGCCTAGGCAGCTTCCTTGAGGACACCTCAGTGTATATCTTTACTGTTTGAAAAGCTACCATTAAAGAACACTTTTTGCCTTCTCCAGCTTGACAGAGCTTGAGAGGATCTTCGAAGAATGGGAGAATCTCCCCAAATACAGGTGTGCCAAGCTTGTAGCGTCATACCCAAGAGGATTCAAAGCTGTAATCTCTGCTAAAGGTGCTTCAACAAAGTACTGAGTAAAGTGTCTGAATACTTATGTAATTGTGATTTTTCAGTTTTATATTTTTGATAAATTTGCAAAAATGTCTAAATAAAAAAAATGTGTTTGCTTTGTCCTTATGGGGTATTGTGTGTAGATTGATGAGGAGGGAAAAAACGATGGAATCAATTTTAGAATAAAGCTGTAACATAACAACATGTGGAAAAAGCTAAGGGGTCTGAATAGTTTCCGAAGGCACTGTACTAGGAACGCACACATATCCAAAGTTATTATTTGTAAGGAAAACAACAATGTAGGCAATGCGAGCGTCAGCCAGAAAATGTGCCAGGGGGAAAACGTTTGTGCAAATGTCTGCATTGTGCAAATGTCTGCATACTCTGCAGTCTTGATCTGCGTGAACATTAGGGAAGTGCTTGGGCTCTCATCAAAGAGATTGTCTGCAACAGTAAAATGGACTACTTCCATGTAAATTAATGAGGCAGAACACACCTCTATTCAAACTGTTGTTTGAACATAAAACTTGTTAGAAAATAATTAGAAATTGACAAGTTGAAACATAGTGAATTAGCAAACATTGTGTCTTGGTTTGAGGGCAGCACGAGTTAACTGTCCTGTTGCGTAACAATCACTTTTTGGAACAGTGAGTACATTCTGACATCAGGTGCATAAAAAAAAACTGATGCTGGGGCATTAGAGATATTTAGAACTCACGTGTGAAAATGTAAATCATTCAGCTGTAGTATTAAAGCCCAGTAGTATGGTCTAATACTACAAACCAATACCATAGTTTTATAGTTTCAATAGTTCTCAATAGTTCTCAATAGTTCTCAATAGTTTGGTTTGACACTACTACACCATACCTTAGATCAGGGGTGTCAAAGTCAAATGGACGGAGGGCCAAATAAAAAAATCAGCTACAAGACGAGGGCCGGACTGTTCGAATGTTCATTGAAAAATTTTTAAATGACGCATATAGTCTAGTGAACCTAATTGAACCTACTGAAAACCTAACAAATATATTACAATATGATCAGATAAATAAAGCAATATTTTCTTATGGCTCTGTCAGTAATCTTTAATTTTCAACAGACACAAAAGACAAATTTCCTTTATATAAATATCCCCATAACATGAACATTAAATGAAAGAAACCGGTATTCAAGGCACCATCAGTAGACTATATTTTCTATTTTAGCAAAAGTGGGCTAAATTTACTTCAAAGAAAAAACAATAATAGCAATTTTCTATCATCCACTCAACTGAAATATTTTTAAAATATAATTGGATTGAAATACAAAAAAATAAAGTGCAAAAATCTATTAATCAAAAACAACACTTTGTTTAAGGAGAAGTAACATGCAGTGAAAACAAATATTAAATTTTAACTTTTAAACTTGAACTGAGTAAAAACTCTAAATATGTGATTGCACAGTAATGTTCACTTGTTTGAGGTTGAGGGTGATACTTGGTGGTGTCCCATCTTTTCCACAAGTTCATCAATGTTCGGGGTAAGGCTCTGAGCTGAAGAAATCCTCAGAATTGAGTGGAGGTGTTCAGCAGTAAGTCGACTTCTGTGTGATGTTTTGTTCAGGTTCATCAAAGAAAACAGTTGTTCACACAGGTATGTGCTGCCAAACATAGACAACGTTTGAGCAGCCTGGATGCGCAGCTGGGGCATTGTGCCGGGGAGGAAACGGGCGAACTCCGCAGCACCCACTGCCGCATATTTTGCCCTCAGTGCATCATTGCATTGGAGGTCAATCAACTCCATTTGGAGGTTTGGTGGTGAGCTTTCCACGTCAACAGCAAATGGGTTACCGAGCAGTTCCAACCTGCTTTTTTGTGCTTCAAAGTCAGCAAATCGGCGTCGAAAGTCAGCGGCAAGCATACCTATTTTATCAGCCAACTGTGTGCTCGGGAACGCACTGGTAGAGAGCTTCTCTTTCATGGTCTGGCAGCTGGGAAAGTGGCTCAAATTTTCTTTCCGCATCTGCGTCTCCCACAGAGTCAGTTTGGTTTTAAATGCCTTCACTGTACTGTACATATCAGAGATGACACGATCCCGACCCTGCAGCTGCAAGTTTATTGCATTCAGATGACTCGTAATGTCACACAGAAAAGCCATTTCACACAGAAACATTTCGTCTCGGAGTTGTGTTGTGTCTTTCCCTTTGCTGTCCAAGAACAGACAAATCTCCTCACGAAGCTCGAAACATCTTTGAAGCACCTTTCCCTGGCTTAGCCATCGCACCTCTGTGTGATAAGGCAAATCACCATGCTCCGTTTCTAACTCCGTCAGAAATGCCTTGAACTGGCGGTGATTCAAACCTTTGGCTCTGATAAAGTTAACTGTGCGCGTGATGATGCTCATTACATGCTCCATTTTCAAGGCTTTACCGCACAACGCTTCCTGGTGTATGATACAATGATAAGCTGTCAGCTCACCTGTCGCGTTTTCCTCTTGCATCTTTTCCCGTATCTTCGCCACCAGTCCGCTCCTGTGTCCACACATCGCAGGTGCTCCGTCGGTTGTCAAACCCACGAGTTTTTCCCAAGGCAGCTCCATCTCATTTACACATCTTGACACCTCTTCATACAAATCATGCCCCGTAGTTGTGCCATGCATAGGACGTAAAGCCAAAAACTCCTCTGTCACGCTTAGGTTGGAGTCCACTCCGCGGATGAAAATTGACAACTGGGCAATGTCAGAAATGTCGGTGCTCTCATCCACAGCCAAGGAATATGCAATAAAATCTTTTCCCTTTTTCACAAGCTGCTCTTTTAGATTGATGGACAACTGGTCTACTCTCTCGGCAATGGTGTTTCTGCTCAGACTCACATTTAAAAAGAGTTGCCTTTTTTCTGGGCAAACTTCGTCACAAACTTTAATCATGCAGTTTTTGATGAAATCCCCCTCCGTAAATGGCCGGGCTGATTTAGCGATCTCTTCTGCCAAAATAAAACTGGCCTTGACAGCAGCCTGGCCTTGTGATTTGGCTTTTTTGAACAGAGCCTGTCGAGATTTGAGGCCTCGTTTTAATTCCTCTGCCTTTTGTAGCCTTTGTTCCATGTCCATATTCTTGTTTTTGTCCGCGTGTTTCGTTTCATAATGTCGTCTCAGATTATACTCTTTCAGTACCGCCACACTTTCTCCACACAGAAGACACACAGGTTTTCCAGCTACCTTCGTGAACATATACTCCGACTCCCACCTTGTTTGAAACCCCCGGTTCTCAGTATCCACCTTCCGTTTTGCCATTTTTGATGGGTATCTGAAAGTTAATTTTACTGTGATGCTGACGACTGCTGTGCCAATAAATATTGAAATGAAGCAGCCTACTGCTCGGTGCGTCACCTTTGCATTGTGGGAAATGTAGTATTGGTGCGTGTAAAAGATCTGCGGGCTGCCGGCTTGCTGCGGGCCGGTTCTAATAATAAATCAAGATCATCCCAGGGGCCGTAAAAAACCTTCTTGCGGGCCGGATGTGGCCTTGACTCTGGCCCGCGGGCCTTGACTCTGACATATGTGCCTTAGATGAATGATAAAGCCCAATATACAGTTCAATATGATCAACAGCATGCAATGCTCTTTGTCACTCACTCGCTTGGTCTCTCTGTTTCTCTTTTTCTTTCTTTCTCTCTTTTTCTCTTTCTCTCTCACTCAAATACTTCTCACTGTACTGGGGGAAAGGCTGATGTGTGGACTGGGAATCCAACAAGCTCTTACAGTCTCACTGCAAAATTAGATGTTCATTCTCCAAATGTCAATTGTTGAAGTTGCTCCAAATGTCACATTTCAAAGTGTTTTTGTCACTCCTGCTGCTCTGTAGCGTTCCTTTTCTTCAAACATACAATTTTGAAGCTAAGGGTTAAGTTTAGGCACTCATTCTAAATGGTTAAGGTAAGGAAGGGTTAAGGTTTGGGATATAAATAAAATGAAATAAAAACAGTGTCTACGACTGGGATCAAACACAACCTTCTGATCCAGAGTCATGAGATTACACCCATCCTCCAAACCCAAAACCCAAGCCTACTTCCAAGTGGAGAGCTCAAAAACATAATCTCATTCTACAAGACCGGCATAAGGAGTCAACAGCTACAAAGAAGCCACAGTCAGATGGCAGGGACGGCGATGCGACGGTGACAAGCCTTGAACGGAGAGTTAACTGTGTTGCCTCCAGAGGACCTCCTCATCTCCGCCATTGATTACCTCCTCCCTCTCCCTCAAGCCATGTGGATCCCTCTTGTCTGTCGCTCCATTTACTGTAGGCTTGAAACAACAAACTTTCAACGCTTGCCTAAAATCGTAGCCCAGACCTACTCTGTCATATCGCTGTTTTATTTTATTCTTGTTTGTTTTATTTGATTCTTGTTCCTGTTTAAATCAGTTTTTGATCATTTCTGAAGTAAAAAGTGACATAGAAGTTGAATAAATAATAATAATTATTATTATTTATTGATGGTAATAGTGCTCACTGTTGCCCCTAGTGGCCGGTTATGAAGGCATTTCCTGAAGTCCTCAGGACATGGACAGACGGCCAATTTTGAAGTCAATCTTGAATGATCTCCCTGGGAAATCTGCTAGAGGGAACAGGGACGCAAGACTGTTAATTAGCTTGAGTTATGCATCCCCATCCACGCATGCATGCACGCACGCATGCGCGCACACACACACTCACACAATGTCATAGACATATACTGTAGACACACACATGTACAGTATGTGCACACTCACTGAATCGTTAATTGCCTCTAGTTAATATAGAACTCAATATGTGGTTCATAGCTTGCCTGTGTCTGCCTGCTCATATTATATATATATTTTTTAAATATAACCTTTATTTAAATAGGCAAGTCAGTTAAGAACACATTTTTATTTACAACAACGGCCTAATCCGGCCAAACACGGACGACGCTGGACCAATTGTGCGCCACCCTATGGTACTCCGAGTCATGGCTGGTTATGATACAGCCTGGAATCGAACCAGGGTCTGTAGTGTCACCTCTAGCACTGAGATGCATCCCTAATACACACTCACACCAATCACTATCACAGGGCATGAATCACTATCACAGGGCATGAATCACTATCACAGGGCATGAATCACTATCACAGGGCATGAATCTATCATAGGGCATGTCAGAACGTATCACTGGAAATTAACAGGGATCTCTGGACTGGACTGTTTGTGTGTGTGTGTGTGTGTGAGAGAAAGAGAGAGAAGACAGAGGAGTGAGAAATGGTTTCGTATTAAGTCTGAATTATTCATTGCTTCATGTTTCTCCCAGATGGGTTCAGTGAGGTACAATGTCCCTGGTCCATGGAGATGGACTGTCTCTTCTGGTTCTCTCAAGGATAACCAGGCTCATATCAAAGGCCTTCTCCCAAGGGACACACACACTACTTCAGCGGAATAATATGCACGGTTGGGTAGGTTATTTTCTAAATGTAATCCGTTACAGTTACTAGTTACCTGTCCAAAATGATAATCTGTAACATAACTTTCAGAGTACTCAAACTCAGTAACGTAATCAGATTACTTCCAGTTACTTTTATATTACTTTCCCCTTAAGAGGGATTAGAAGAATACAAAAATGATGGCATCTATTGCAGGATAAATCAATGTTAGAATTTACATATCTGGCCATAAATGAATGTTGCATTTATTTTATGGGTTGGTTATGTAGGGTTATTTTAACCCATTGCTTTCTACTACAGATGATTAGGATATATCTTTGCATTAAAAATCAAAGTCTGACATATTTCCAGTCATTCCAATTACTTTAATACCGCTTGATCTTCAAGAATAGATCTTTGAAATCTGGAAAAATAGATTAGCCCAATTATTTTTGCCAGAGCATAACCCAAAAACGATGCACTTATTAGCCTGTTGTTTATGATTTGATTGTCATGGAGGACTGATTGGGCTCATTGCTTCGAGTTGAAAAATAAATGCTGCTCTCATGAAATGGCATGCTTAGAGCACTACTGAAAAGTGCAATTTGCATGCTGCATTTGCTATAGGCCTATTGTTTGTGTTTTTGTTGGTGACACTTTGATATCTTGATAATTTGCAGCTTTTAACGGGCAAATCCACAGTTGAAAGCAGCTTTTTAAAGGGAGAATCCATAGTTGAAACAATAACAAAGCAGGCACCCTGCCTCTGTTTTGGTAAAAAGCTGAGGGATGGGCCTGGAGAAATGTAACCACTCTCATATTAATATACATACCATTTGTGATATCAAAAGTATTGTTTTAACCATATTTTCAGGTTCTACAGAGTTTGTTTACATTTACAATATTTACAAACTTTGACAAAAAACAAGCTTATATGTTGGGTTCTCATGGGGTGTGACAGTTGAACTAAACTCATGTGGTATTTATACATTATATTCTTCAAGAATAAATAGGTATACATAATTAATTTCTAAGTCAGAAAATGGATGTAGAAACTACATATTCCCCCTTTAAGTCTATCAAAAATGTATGAGTTTGAACATGTGTCCATTAGGCCCATTGGAAAAAAAATATGTATATTAATATCAGCACAAATTAGATTAAGCAATAAAAGCCCCACCCGTGGTCTTCTTCATTGAACTTGTTTTTTATAGTATGGAGCACAATACCATAGAGGAGTTTAGAAGGGAGGAATTTAAAAAATATATTGTTCAAACTTCTATTCCATAGGCTGGGATACGCACTATGCAGCTGTTGCAAGAGTATTTTTCAATGTCTGTCCATTGATCTCAAAATCAATGATTGATAGGCAGCTTATACTTCTTTAATTCAACCATTATTGAGTTACAACACACATATATTGTACATTTGTGAACAGCCATCCACAACAACCACAATCCGTAAGGCGCAAGTAGCTAAATGAGAGAGCAGCAATGTGATTCACATCAATGCACTATGTAGATTCAATAAGTGATATCCGTATCACCCGTAGGTTACACCACTGCTGTCGTCCTAACCTCCAAGCATTTATACAAGTTGGATCATCTTTGGATGCCGACAGCGTTGGAAGACATAGCTTGGACTGTAGCCTACAAAAGCCTATT